>NW_011499857.1:38998-108576 GCF_000495115.2 Populus euphratica
GAAACCAAGATGCCTACATGCATGGCAAATGCCTCCTTTTATAGGCCAAAATTGGGAACTATTGATTTGATGACTAATTGATGAGTGGGTGACTAACTCTTGACTTGGTGAGAATCCTTATCTTCTCTTGTGTACCTAAAATGTCATTGATAATATCAAAATTGAAGCCACTTGAAAACATTACAGTTGTAGGAAATTATCTCAGCTTTCTTGTGTAAAAAATTCAGATCATTTGGACTTCAAGAACTCCAGATATGGGCCAAGCACTGAACAGTGCTCGGGCTGGAAGATAGATTTGGACTTCTTTATTGTTGCTACTATTTGGAATTGAAAATGGCCTTTTTAAGTTTGGGATCTATATAAAAGTTGTAGGCCTATGTCTTACCTTTCCATCCATAAAAAGTAGACCTAAATCTGAGATCTACAGCTCCAGATATGACTCAATTACCGAACAGTGTTCCGGTTTGGGTTGCATCGACATCCCTTTTCTAAGTTTGGCCATCTCTTTGTCCTTTCAATTTGAGTTCTTAAATTCATCAATCAATTCTTTCATTTATGTGATAGACCTGCATTTAAAATGAACATTTACTATAAATTAAAGGTATCTTATATTATTAGATATATTATTATAAAACAAGCTTTAGTTAAGGAGTTATTGATACTTCAAGTGCAAAATGATGACATAAAACCTTGATAAAAAATGCACTTTTAAGTACTAATCAATGTTGACGCAGAGGAGTTGAATGTTGTTCTGAACTCTACTAGTGAAGAAAAGAATGTTGTTGAAGAAGATGATAACGAAATTGAAGAATGCGATGAAGCTGATGATAACAATTCAATAGAGGACGAAGATGAAAATTCTGACTAACTAAACATGTTATTGTGTTGTGTAATAATTTGAAACATTAAATATTTATTCTTCTTTAATAGTCAGCCCTTGTTATTGTGTTGTGTGTGCTGTAAGATTGCAATTCATGATTTTGTGATAGGGTTACATAAAAAAAATAAGAAAAATTTACAGGATTGTGCCACTTTCACCGACGACCAATAACCTGTCATTATTTTACAGAGAGTTGAAAACAATTTACAGGATTGTGCAACTTTCACCGACGGAGTCACTGACAGCCAATAACCTGTCGGTATTTCATAAAGAGATGAGAAAAATTTACGGGATTGTGCCACTATCACTGATGATATTACTAACAGAATCACCGACGGATTTAGGCACATCCCGAAGCGCACGCACGTCCGACACGTGTCCGTATGCACAAATACTAACGGATGAAAAAGTCTGGCGGAATTTTTAAACTTTTTTGGTGCGCATTTCAATTAATTTTTTATGGTATTACCGACAGAATTTAATGTCACCAGCAACAATTAATGTCTGTCGGTAATACCGTCGGAAAAATTGCTATATAAAACCCTCCCATTTGATTCATTTTTTTCTCTGGTTTCATTTCTATTCTTCTCCATTTCTCTTCTCCTCTCGGTTTATATTTTGCTTTTGGAAGTGATTTTATTGTTTTGGTGGTAGTTTTAAAAGGTATGTATTCTTTTTTCTTTATCTTTGTATTTTTTTTACTTTAATTATGATTTTTTTTTTGTGTTCTTTGTGTTGTGTATTGTTTGTAGATAAAATCTTAAATTCAACACATATTAAGGTAAGCATTTTTTATTCCCAAATTTATTTTGAATTGATATAGTGTTTTTTAGTTTTGTGTTTATGTTGTTTTCTATAGTGTTTTTTAGTTTTTTCATTTTATTTATTAATTTTATGATATTATTGTTTGTATTGGTATAATTGTTATTGTTGAATTTATGTTAAAAATGTTAATTTATATATATAGAATTACATTTAATTAGTTTATCTTAATTTAGGATATTATTGTTTGTATTGGTATAATTGTTATTGTTGAATTTATGTTAAAAATGTTAATTTATATATATAGAATTACATTTAATTAGTTTATCTTAATTTAGGATATTATTGTTTGTATTGCTATAATTGTTATTGTTGAATTTATGTTAAAAATGTTAATTTATATATATAGAATTACATTTAATTAGTTTATCTTAATTTAGGATATTATTGTTTGTATTGCTATAATTGTTATTGTTGAATTTATGTTAAAAATGTTAATTTATATATATAGAATTACATTTAATTAGTTTATCTTCATTTAGGATATTATTGTTTGTATTGGTATAATTGTTATTGTTGAATTTATTTTAAAATCTTTATCTTAATTTAGGATATTATTGTTTGTATTGGTATAATTGTTATTGTTGAATTTATTTTAAAATCTTTATCTTAATTTAGGATATTATTGTTTGTATTGTTATAATTGTTATTGTTGAATTTATGTTTAAAATGTTAATTGAAATATAGAATTACATTTAATTAGTTTATCTTAATTTTAGGATATTATTGTTTACATATCATTGTTATTGCTTGTTATTACATTTTTATATTTATGTGTACACGTTAATTTCTATTTTGAGGTCCATTATGGTCGATTGTGTTAAGAATGATATTGATTTAGTTACCTTTTGCTTTTGATCATGTAATTAGTTACCTAAAACTTGAAATGTAATATTAATCCGTAAATTTGAATGTATGACTTTAATCTAATGTTTGTAACTCTAGGTACCAATTTAACAATGAATGTTCATAGTTGAAATTGATTCTTTTACTTGAATATCATTATATGATGTTATTGAATAAAATGTTGTGTTGATGATAATGAGTTGGGTTGAGATCGAGGATGATTGGATCGAGATGTGAAATAAAATTAAAAGTGTAATATGATTTTGTCGATAACTTGAGACTCCCCAGTATAGGGGAGACTTTGTCGATTTTTTTTTAAATAATCGAAGTTAATTATGTAATTATTCATATAAATTTGTGTAGATGCGTAGAATGAAATCTACAGCATGTCGTCAGAAGACGGTTGCAGCTAGTTCTTCTAGCAGTGAGGAGGATGTATCCTTAAGTGTTGATCAAGACGAGGAATCTACGCCAACTTGTGATGCTACCTCTTCTAGCGCGGTTTCACAGCGCAGAAGCGGTGTGCCTTCATAGCAGGGTCAATTCACCCGTAAGTACCAGGCACAATGGAAGGATGACCTCTCAATGTAAGTTTGTTTAGGTTTTAGTTTTTTTTATATATATATACTTAAAATATAATTTATGAACAACTAATTAATATTACTACTTTTATTTAATTTCAGGTTCACAAACATTGAGGCTGCAAGGATTATAACATCGGCGTTTAAATCGTCGATGGAGATTCCATTATTTCAATGGGGCCAGGTTTCCAGACATCCTGAGTAAAAACCTAATATCGATGCATGGTTTAAGCGATTTCAGGTCGGTGTTAATTTTTAATTTCCAGCTTATTTTTAACAAATGATTTTTATAATTTCATATCTTGTACTATTTTTATTTTATATGAATTATTTATATACACAGAAAAAATTTGAGTGGGGTAGGGCGGACAACAATGTTGTGAGGAAGGTATGGGAGAATCACGCGGCAACTAGGTAACATCAAAAATAAATTTATTTCTGTTTTATAATTTTATGTTTTAAATTCTAATTTGTTATTATGGAAGTAGGTTGCGTGATTTTTTATATGACATAAAAAAATCAAAAAGACATGTGAAGGATAACGGTCTTGAAGGATGGAATAAGGTGGCGGTTTGGTAGGAATTCAAACTGCCATTCATCTCGGGGGAAATATGGACGACATATATTTGGCACGTGACCTCAGAGTGGTTCTCAAGGCGCTCACAGTCCAGCGCCGACAATCAAAACCAGCAAATTCATTGTTCGGTGACCACGCACACTGACGCATCCATCCCAGTCAGCGCACATGCAAAGCAGATGGTAAGATTAATTTTAATGAAATATATTATTAATTAATTTGTTGTTCCTTATAATATATTTAACTTTCAACCTATTTTTTCTTTACAGGCTGTGTCTCTTGGACGTGAGCCTAGTCCAATGGAGCTATTTGTAGAGACGCATGTGCGGAGTCAAGACCGCTAAAAGGGGGTGCAGTAGTTCATGGACAATCATGCTCAGTACTTCGTGGTATGTTTGTTCATTCATTTTATTTTGTAAGTTATTATTTTCTTGAATTGCATCTTGAATTGCATTTGATGATTTTTTTACCGACGGAATTTTCAGGAGACCTATAATAACCGATTGAGGGAGAGATATGAAGACCATCCTTTGACCCATCCAAATCTCGATCCAGATTTGTGGATGGAGGCGGGATTGTTTTTTGAACCTAATAAAAATCGGGTCTACGGGCTCTCCAACATTACGGTTGAAAACTTGCGTTCAGCTCGTAGTGTCTTAACTATTGGAAGCTCTCCATCAGTATTGAATACCCAATCTGAGTTCATTGCCTTGAAACAACAATATCAATACTCTTGATGAATTATGATGATCTCCGTCAAATAGTCATGGAGATGAGATCAAAGATGGGTGATGATACTTATATAGCTCCTTTCTGGCCGTAGGGTCCCGGGAACAACTAACCTCCTCCTCCTCCTCCTCTAGCTCCGTCGTTATTCTAGTTTAATTTTGTTTTTTAAACACATTAAATTTGTAATGAATATTATTTAACATTAATTTTATATTTTTAATGTTTAATCCAATTTTATTTGTTTATTAAGGTTTTTTACTATTAATAAATTATTTTTTTATATTTTAAATATATACCGACAAAAACATCGACATATATTATTCGTCGATATTCCATAGAGAGTTGCCAAACAATTACCAGTCATGCCATAATTACCAACACATATATTCTGTCGGTATTTAATCACTGACGGTATTACCGACGGATAATATCCGTCAGTATTTCACAAAGAGTTGGCAAACAATTACTACCGATGCCATAATTACTGATGAATAGTCCGTCAGTAATTACCGTTGAAATTCCAGACGGATTTATTTCGTCAGTAATGTTCCAACGGGAAAATTTTTTTTAATTTATGATAGAATTAACGATGGAAGTGGGAGTTACCGACGACTATTATACCGACGGATGTTTTCTATCAGTGAGACTGTGTGTAATTATTTCACCGACGGAACACTATGCAAACTTGAGATGATATTCCCTCCATATTTTTTGACTCAATGGAGCATCTCCCTATACATCTACCGTTCGAGGCAAAAACTGGAGGACTGGTCCAATATAGATGGATGTACCCATTCGAACGGTTAGATATTACAATTGCAATGTAATTCATATATAAAAGTATTTTATATGTTTTTCTTAATTGAAAATACTTGATTAATATTTAACTGCAAGTACTTGTTTAATCTTAAGAAAAAGGTTAAGAACAAGGCGCATGTTGAGGCTTCGATATGTGAGGCCTGTATTGCTGAGGAGATCTCAACATTTATCACGTACTATTTCGAACCTCATCTGAGAATGAGAATCAATCGTGTTCCCCAGCATGATGATGGTGGTGAAGTGCCTTCCAGCGGGAACTTGTCAATATTCTCCAATACTGGACAACCCATACCTAAAAATTGCAACTACGATTGTTAGTAAGTTTAAACAAGCACACAACTATGTAAGAGGAAGATATTTGTCGGAAATAGAGTTCAAACAAGCACACAACTACGTTCTATTTAACTATGATGAGCTGAGACCTTTTATTCAGTAAGTTTATACTAATTAAACTTTGTTAGTAATATATTGTTAATTATATATTGTAATATCATACACTCATTATCACTTGTAGGCAACATCGACAATATTTGCTCTCCAATAACTCACAGCTGACCGAATTCCAGATCTTTCAATTACAAGATGAATAGTTTGCCACGTGGTTCAGAACACATGTAAGCACTATCACAAACTCATTCTAACTTGTAAAATTACTGTATGTATGCACGTCATTATGAGATTCTCATTTATTTACTGTTTATTGATGTACATTACATATAAGGTTTATCAAATGGGAAGGAGTGCACTTAAGTCATTGTCTTCACTAAGCCTAGGGCCTTAAAGAAAATGTAAGTGCTACAACAGGTATTTTGTCAATGGATATGTTTTCCATATTGAAGAATATGGGCAAGGAAGAAAGACATATAACAGCGGTGTTTGTGTTAAGGGATCCACTAGTAGTGAGTTAGAAGTTGACTATTATGGTAGATTAGAAGAGTTGTCGAACTGCAATATTATAACGAGCAGAATAGAGTGTTTTTATTCAAATGCTATTGGTATGACACGACTGACAGAGGAATTAGAGTTGATTCGCACTATGGTCTAGTCAAAATCAACTCAAAAGCTAGACTCCGCAATATAAACGATGTGTTTGTTCTCCCAAAGCAATGCCAACAAGTTTATTACACATACACCCCTTCATTTAGAAAGGATCGATCAAGAGTGGATTGGTTATCCGTTTTAAAAATGAAACCCCGGGGTCGTGTCGAGGTTGTTCAGGATGAGAACGAAGACACAAGTGTGCGAGATGAAGTCTTTCAAGTTAGTGAGGTGGTTGAACCATATCGAGTTGCTCTTTCGATTGAATTGGAAGAAAATTCAAATTTTCGTGTTTTCGATGATAGTCTTATTGATGTTGATGCAGAGGATTTGAATTTTGTTTTAAGCTCTAGCGGACAAGCAATTGTCGATGAAGAAGATGATATTCATATTGAAGATTGTGATGAAGGTGATGACAATTCAATTGATGATGATGAAGAAGAAAATTCTGACTAACTACCAAAATGAAACCCTATGTAAAACCCTTTTTTTCATGTAATTTAGATTATGGATGATATATTTTGAAACACAAAATATTTATTACTTGAAATAATTAGTTGAAATGCCACAATTATGAAATAATTACTTGAAATAATTATTGATCATGGATGATATATTTTGTAACATGAAATAATTACTTGAAATGCCACCACATCACCGACGGCAACACTGACGGAATACAAATCCGTTGGCATTTCACAGAGAGTTTGAAAATAATTAATCAAAATGCCACCACATCACCGATGGCTCTAAGGCTGTAAATTAGGGAGGACTACTTTGTAAATTAGTTATTGAAGTACTTAAATGTCAATTGTCAACTTAAGGGAGTACTACTTTGTAAATTAGGAACTAGGGTTTCTTAGCATATAAAAAGAAAGAGAGAGAGGAGAGAAGGGGGGCAGCAGCCAGAAGTTAAGAAACACAAATTCTCTCATCTACAAACCCAAAAAATCATGCTCTCTTCATTCTTTAAGAGTAGTTGTTCAATAGTTATGCAAGACTAAGCTCTTTTCTTGGTTGCAAGGACACAACAAACCTTCAGATTTCAAGAACCGTGAGATTTATTCTTCCTTTTATTTTCAGTTTATATTATGAATAAGTATGGTTGTTTTCCTATGCATATTTTCTATGATTGTTGTTGATAATTGCTAGAGCGGAACTCTAAGTTATTATTGTGAACAATTTATTGTTAAGTTTGATATCAAAACCGGAGTTGTGATGTATGAACTTGTGAAGCAACTAAGCTTGATAATTGTGGCGGAACTACATTATTAAACTTAGGGAGAACACTCAAATATCTAGTTCTTAGGGCTGTCATTGAACTAAATCATTAATGCGGACATTGTGATTGTTTGTTGGTTAGGGTTAGTTATACGGCGGATCTGTTAATTAACCAACATTAAGAAAAGATAAAAATTCAGAATATAAATTGTAGTTTTATTTCAAGGATCGGTTCTAATTTCCGTTGGTGGATGTGTGCTTGCAACCAAGGTTTGTTTTCTTGATAAATTTCGATTTCAATTTATTTTGTTTGCTAGTTTAATATCTTCCATAGTTTAGATCATCACAAATCAAAACCCCCAAATTGCATAACGTATAACATAAAAATCTGAACTAAATCTTCCTTGTGAGATCGACCCCTTGTTTGCTCTATACTATCTTATGTGTTGTGTTTTAAGCTAGGGTAATTAATTTTTGCGACCACGACATCGCAACACTTTTCCTCTCCATTCTGATCTCCCTTCTTCACCGACGATATCAAGCTTTTTTTATAGTGAATCTCCATCAATTGAAAAGGTTAGTGTTTCTTGTTTTTCATTTTACTTTAATGGTTTTTTTTGCTATTTTTTTGTTATGTTTTTTTTTTGGTGTATTTTTTGCAATGTAGATAAAATCTATAGTTTTTGTTTGCATAATTCATTGCTAAAGTCTATAGTTTTTTTTTTTGAAATTATTGAATATTTTTTATTGTTGTTTTGGCATAATTATTATTTGTTAATTTGTTGAATATTTATTGTTAATGTTGAATTTATCTTAGGATTAGTAATTGAATATGTTGGAATAATTATTAATTTTACTTTATTATTGCATGATATGGGTTTAATTTTTTCAATTTATTTTGATTGTTATTCTAGAGTTTTTTTTTAATTTATTGTTTTGTTGTATTGGCATAATTATTGAATAATTTGTGGAACTGTAATTTTTAATGTTGAATTTACCTTAGGATTAGGAATTGAATATGTTGGAATAATTAGTTTAGATTTGGTAAATTGGTTGTGGCTATTGTTAATATGTGTAGGTTTGTGGATTTGGGTAGTATCCAGTATAGGGGAGGGGCTATCGAAATTTTTTTTTAACATTTGTTTATATAATTATTTGTATAAAATTATGTAGATGTGTAGATCAAAAACTAGAGTTGGTCGCTCACGTAAGGTCGTAGCTAGTTCGTCTAGCAGCGATGAGGATATCTCTTTAGGTGCCTCTGAAGAAGAGACACCTACACCACCTGCGCCGTCAATCGATGCTACCTCTTCCAACGCTACTTAACAGCATAGAGGCGGCGTGCCTTCGCAGAGGAATCAATTTACCCGCCAGTATGAGGCATAGTGGAAGGATGACCTTTCAATGTAAATTTGTTAAGGTTTTAGTTTTTTCTTTTTTATATTACAATATAATTTATGAAATAATCACTATTGAATTTATTTTATTTATTTTCAGGTTCACAAACATTGAAGCCGCCCAAGTAATATCATCGACGTTTAAATCATCGATGGAGATTCCATTGTTTCAGTGGAGTCAGATATCAAAGCATCCTAAATGGATACCTCAATTCAATGTATGGTTTGACAGGTTTGAGGTTGGTATTAATTTATAATTCTCAGCTTATTAATTTAATTGTAAATAAATTATTATTTTTATCTAAACTTGTTCACTTATACATAGTACAAATTCTGCTGGGACAATGAGCTTAACACTATTGTGAGGAGGGTGTGGGAAAATCACGCGATAACTAGGTAAGATCGAAAACAATACAAGATTTTTTTTAGACAAAAATTTATGTTTTGAAATGTAATTTTTGGTTGCGTGACATAGGTTGCATGATTTTTTATATGAAGCACAAAGATAGGCAAAAAAAGCCGCGAGGGATAGGGGTTTACAAGGCTGGAATGATGTTGCAGTTTGGAGGCATTTCAAACCGATATACATCCCAGAAGATATATGGCTGCACTATATTGAGCACGTGACGTCTAAGCATTTCACACAATGCTCACGGTCAGGTGCTGGCAACCGGAATCGGCCAATTTATGGCAAGGTGACAACGCACACTGGCGGCTCCATTCCGTTTGCTGCACATGTGAAACGGATGGTAAGATTAATTTAAATAAAATATATCATTAAATTCAGTTGTTGTTAATATATGTTTTTTCATTATATGCTGCATCTCTTAGACGTGAGCCGAGCCCAATGGAGCTGTTTGTGGAGACACACGTGCGGAGTCAAGACTGCTAGAAGAGGGTGCAACAGTTTGTTGATAACCGTGCTCAACATTTCGTGGTATGTTTGTTCAACCATTTCATTTTGTAAGTTATTATGTTTATTGAATTGAATATGATGATTGCTTTTTTTTATTTTATTTTCAGGAGACCTATAATAATCGGTTGAGGGAGAGATATGGGGATGAGATTTTGAACCATCTAGAATTTGATCCGGATTTGTGGATGGAGGCTAGCTCCTCAGGTGGACCCAATAAAAAATCAGGTTTATGGGCTCTCCAACACTACGGCCGACAACTTGCGATCGACTCGTAGTGTTTCAACTGTTGGGAGCTCCCAATCAATATCGAGCTCCAAATCTAAGGAGTTCGAGGCCTTGCAGCAACACACGGCTCAGCTCACCGAGAAATACGACCACCTATCAGTGGAGTATGAGCAATAAAAAGTGAAGTATAAACAACAAAAAGCGGCTTACAAATAGCTTTGCGAAATGGTTATGAATATGGCAAATAGTGGAACACGTGCGCCTAATCCTTTTTGGCTGTATAACCACCAGCCTCCTCTAGGATCTCTTCCTCCTCATCCAACTCCACCTTTATATTAATTTGTAATAAACATTATTTAACTTTAAAACTTCATTTAATATTTTTTTTGAAACATATTGAGTTTGTAATGAATATTATTTAACTTTGTTTTTTTTTATTTAATAAAATTTTGATTTGCATAATTGATTTGCATTACAATTAATTTACATAGTTTTATATTATATATCCTAAATAATTTTTGAAAAACAAAATTAGAAAAAAAAACAATTACCAATGATTTCATCCACTCACCGATCGAATTGCTGACGAAATTACTCCATCGGCATTTAACAGCGGCTGCCACACTTACCGACTAATTTACAAATGGATATATTCGGTCGGGATTTCATACACATATCGACCAACTTACCGACAGAATAACTCCGTTGACATTTGACAGTAGCTGCCACACTTACCAATGAATTTACAAATGGATATATTCGGTCGGTATTTCATACACCCACCAATAGCCTTACTGACGTTTAGTGTCTGTCGGTAAATCGCGATATCACCGATGAAATACAAATCCATCGATATATTCAATCGTGAATCTTACTTTTTGCGCATAAATTCCGTCTATAAAACCATCGGCAAAAGGTTTTTTTATTTTTCCCACTGATATAGTGACGGAATGTTGAATCACCGATGAAAGGTAACCCGACAGACATAATCCATCGGTGATGACGTCGACAAAAAAATCATCGACAAACTTCTAATCACACACCGATGGAGTTTTTCCGTCGGTAAAACTATGAAATCTTGTAGTGACCCTTAATATTGGATGGGTTCTTTACATTTTGGTGTTCCTCTCTTGATTTTCAAAAATGGATACAAAAACTCCCTCTTTTCTTTCCTCACGGTTGCTACAGATTTTTGGTGAGAAAATGAGTATTATTTTTATTTACATCTAGGCCCCATCTTCTTTAAGTGTATTATTTTTGTCCCCGCATCTTTTTTGTCCTTCTTATAATTTCACCCCTTAACTTTTAGTTTAGTTTATTTTCTTTAATTTAATCTAGCCTTGATTTTCCCGAGACTTACACACCTGGCTTTTTCTTTTTTAAAATGAGCAAACCACATTGTTCATTTTATTAGAAGATGATTACTGCTTAAAAATATATTTTTATCAAGGTTTTATATTATTATTTTGCACTTAAAGTATCAATAACTTCTTAACTAAAGCATATTTTATACTAACAAGTTTAATACCATATGGTATCTTTAATTTATGGTAAATGTTCATCCTAAATGCAGGCATATTATATAAATAAAAGAATTGATTGACGATTTGAAGTATTAAAATTGAAAGGACAAAGAGAGGACCAAACTTAGAAAAAAAATATTAGTGCAGTCCAAACTGGAACACTGTTCCATAATTGGGTCATATTTGAATCTGTAGATCTCAAATTTAGGTCTACTTTAAATAAATGGAAAGTTAAGACATATGCCTAAAAATTTCATGGGAAGTCAAGACTCAATTCTACTATTTGGAGGTCCAAATCTTAGTAACAACGTAGAAGTCTAAATATGTCCTGCAACCTATACATTGTTCAATGTTCAGCCCATATCTCGAGTTCTAGAAGTTCAAATGACCTCAATTTTTTTTTTAGAAAGTTGAGATAATTTCCTAAAACTTTCATGTGGAAGTCTAATTCAAATTCTAACATTATCAATAACATTTTATTTAGACAAGAAGATAAGGATTGTTACCAAGTCAAGATGTGGCCACCCACTCATTAATCAGTCATCAAATCAATAGTTCCTAATTTTTACCTATAAAATGAGGCATTTGTCATGCTGTTAGGTATCTTGGTTTTCAAATCAAGATCATGCTCTTGCTTTCTCTCTTTGTATTTTTGTAATGCTTATGTTTTGCTTTCATTAATATCTTGTTTATGTCTTTCAATTCCTTTTCTTTACTTAGTTAACTTTTATCTTATTTATGTTCTTATCTTGTTTATTTATGTTTCTCTCATTCATTATGTTTAGCTAAATTTATTATGTTAAGGTGAAAATGTTACACTAATAGTGTAAGAATAATTATAGTGTAAACTTAATATAGACTTTAATGTTTGATACTAACATGTTTTATATTTGTTATCTTGTTCACTCTTATTACTTTACTTGTTAAATGGTTAATCTAGATTTATATTATATAACACTTGGTACAACAAATGCTTGGCACTTTCATAACATAAACCATATGATATAACCGACTCTTATGCCATGAAAGGAACTTGATTTATTGTTTACATAAGTTATAATCATGAATGTCTGACAACATTTACAAGTATTAGCATTATTTGAATAAGATAACTAATGTAATCAAGTTAACAATTTATGATCCGATTGGAACCTCCTTTGTATATGGTTTCTATTTAAGTAATAAAAGTTTATACTATACTTATTTAAAATACCATTAGTGGATCCTCTAGCTTTAACATTTGTTGTTATCATTATTTAATCCTTATATTGATTTTTCATCTTCTTCTTCTTCTTCTATTACTATTACTATTACTATTACTATTACTATTACTATTATTGTTACTATTACTATTATTATTCTTGTTGTTGTTGTATTGTTATTATTTATAATTTATACAATTAACCTCCTTGTGATTCGACCCGGGTCTTGCCAAGTTATTTAGTACTTTTACACTCTGACACTACTTGGGAGAAGACATCAATCTTTTGTTCGTATCATAAGATATGTCATTTGCGTAAGTATTTTTCAATTATCTCTAGTGAAAAAAAAATTCTAGCTCTAAAACCTATTTTGAACTTGTTTTTTAATCTAAAAACATCTTAAAAATCATATTAACCTCATTAAAAACATTTCAATCATTAAACCCTCTAATCACTTCAAAAACTTAAAATTAAACCAAAGAAAAACTAAATTCTCGAGTCCCAATCAACTTTTATAACATGTTTAAAGATCAAAACCATCTCTAATCAAATCTTTTCTTGAAGACAAACCCTTCCACAACAATTTTTGCTTTTTTATGGACGTAATATGAGTAGCTAAACACTTCCTCTCTCCTTCCTAAATATTCTCATATTGAAATATGAAGAAAATCAAGTTTTGGATTGAAATGTAAAACCATAAACAACATGGACCAATTATGTATAATTTTAAACTTAAGAGACCAAAGCGATGTTTTTTATGATTTGTTATAAAGCACCTCTATTTTTTATTTTTATTAATTTTGATCCTTGTTTTTTCAAATTTTTATTTAATAATACCCTAAATTCTATTTTGCCAAGTAAAGTGACACGACGAAAAGATTGATGTCTTCTCCCAAGTGCAGGAGTGTCGAAGTAATAAATAACCCGGCAAGACCGAGGTCGAACCATAGAGAGGTTAATTGTACAAATTATAAATAATAACAATAGTAACAATAACAACAATAACAATAATAGTAGCAATAATAATAATAATACTAGTAGTAGTAGTAGTAGTAGTACTAATAATAATAACAATAATAAAGAAAAAGAAAAAGAAGAAGAAGAAGAAAAGTTGATGAGAACTTTGAGATGGAAAATTAACGTAAGGATTAAACAATGATAACAAACAATGTCAAGGTTAGAGGATCCACTAATGGTATGTCAAACAAGTATAGTACAAACTCTTATTATTCAATTGGAAACAACACACAAAGGAGGTTCCAATCAGATTATAAATTGTTAACATGATTACATTAGTCATCTTATTCAATTAATGCTAATACTTGTAAATTTCGTCAAGCATTCATGATTATAACTTATATTAACAACAAATCAAGTTCCTTTCATAGCTCAAATGTCGGTTATACCATATAGTATGGGCTATGAAAGTGTCAAGCATTTGTTGTACCAAGTGTTATACAACATAAATCAAGATTAATCATTTAACAAGCAAAGTATTAAAGAGTGAACAAGATAACAAATATAAAGCATGTTAGTATCAAACATTAAAGTCCATATTAAGTTTATACTATACTTATTCTTACACCATTAGTGTAACCTTTTCACCTTGACATAATAAACTTATCTAGACATAATGAATGAAAGAAAAATAGATAAACAAAATAAGAACATAAATAAGATAAAAGTTAACTAAGTAAAGGAAAGGAAATAAAAGGCATAAACTTGATGTTAATGAAACCAAAGTATAAACATTACAAAAAATACAAAGAGAGAAAGCAAGAGCATGATCTTGATTTGGACACCAAGATGCCTAAATGCATGGCAAATGCCTCCTTTTATAGGCCAAAATTAGGAACTATTGATTTGATAACTAATTAATGAGTGGGTGACCAACTCTTGACTTGGTGACAATCCTTATCTTCTCTTGTCTGCCCAAAACATCATTGATAACGTCAAAATTGGAGCCACTTGAAAACATGAAAGTTGTAGGAAATTGTCTCAACTTTCTTGTGTAAAACATTCAGCTCATTTGGACTTCTAGAACTCCAGATATGGGCCAAATACTGAACAGTGCTCGGGCTGGAAGATAGATTTGGACTTTTTTGTTGTTGCTATAATTTGGACTTGAAAATGGCATTTGTAGATCTTGGGCTCCATATGAAAGTTGTAGGCCTATGTCTTACCTTTCCATCCATATATAGTGGATCTAAATCTGAGATTTACAGCTCCAGATATGATCCAATTACTGAATAGTGTTCTGGTTTGGACTGCACCGACATCTCTTTTCGGAGTTTAGCCATCTCTTTGTCCTTTCAATTTCAATTATTAAATTCATCAATCAATCCTTTCATTTATTTGATAGACCTGCATTAAAAATAAACATTTACCATAAATTAAAGGTATCTTATATTATTAGATATATTATTATAAAACATGCTTTAGTTAAAGAGTTATTGATAATTCAAGTGCAAAATGATAATATAAAACCTTGATAAAAATACACTTTTAAGTACTAATCATAAAGCTTTAATTTAACATTGAAATATTCTAACACACATTGAATATGAAAAAACATGTAAATAGAAACCAATTCCAACAAAAAAACCTTGTCAATATAACTTCAAAATTATGAAATAATAAAATTCTTTAGGTACCAAAACACAGAAAAAAAAAATTACTATAGACAACAATATGAACAAATAAATTTGAAAGGATGAAGTAGTAGTGAGAATTTTTAGTCCAGTTCAGTTTTTAATTAAAAAACCAATTAAACTAATATATATATATATATAATAAAAAATTGGTTTAAACCAATGAGTTTTGTTTGTTTTTTAAAGAGTAAAACCAACAAATTTTTATTGTCATTTTATGGTTTTTTGAGCTTTTATGACCAAATATAGATGATTTTTTTTTAATAAGGGGTAAAAAGAAAATAAAAACATTGTTAATGTTGCAATGTCAACCTTTTATTTATTTATTTCAAACGTACCATGATAAAGATCTACTCTAATTTGTCTATCGATATCATACGATAAAACTTGAATAAAATAAATGTATCTTGCTCATTATGATATCGTGATTCAATAACCTCTAGCAACTTATCATAATAATTAACTTCAAAATAATTTGAAGTTAAACCCTTTTACACAAACTCCACCCACTATTACATGTCTTTCTACTATCATAATAGTTTGGTATCAAAGACAGATACATTGATGAAATACCCATAATAATACTAAATCTCTCTTTCACGACCTAAAGATAGGAATTTTAGTCTACTAGCACTGCCTTCCTTATTGAAAACTCGTTTAAAGTTAATTAATGACCATTAATGGTCTAGGTCAAAACATAGTTAAATATTTTTTTATGAGTTGTAAATTATTAAATACTTACATGCGTTTTAAAATATATGATAGATTGTTCACCTTGTAATTAAAAAAATTAAGTTTTAATTTCATTTGAGATTTTGGGTAACAATAATCGATGATGTTGCCTATAAAAAGTTATTGAATTGAGTCTATATAAGAATATAAGCGAAAATGATTCAAAACTATATAAGTATAAAATTGACATACTAAATAAAAGATTTCAATTCATTGAAGTTGAATAACATATAATTACTTGTCTATCTGAATTTGATGTCTATTAAGTATCTTCTTCTTATTGTATTCTTCAAAAATGGTCATCTAGGATGCAAAATATTGACAGATTTTCACACCAAAGAAGTTCACCACTATCATCATGTCTTAAAACATGCAACTCAAAATAATACAAGGTAAATATTAAAAGCTCTTCAATAATATAAATCTTGTATATCAAAGCCTCAACATGTGCTTTATTTTTAATAGTTTCCTTAAGGTTGAACATGTATTTGCATGCAACTAATTAGAAATGAATAACTAAATGTTTATACATATAAAAATATAATGCATGTAATCCCTAATCTCTCTAATAGATATATCCATTTGTAGTGCACATATCCTCAAGCAACTTGTAATTTGTTTATTTTTATTTTTTTAAAAAAAGCATATGTCATCCACTCTTAAGGAAAAGAAAAAAATAAAAGCACATATATAGTTCTGGGCTTTAAGGCATAGACGTGCCTAAACTTCTTAATTCAAGTCAAGCTTGTAGGTGTGACCTATTTTTTAAAATTAATTTAGATTTATATTTTTTTAAAAAAATAATTAATTTAAATTATTAAATTAATTAGGAGAATAACTTAAATGTTATTTTATTTAATGCCATACAATTTTTCATTTTTTTTTAATAATGTATAAGAGTCTTTTATAATATTAGCAAGTTTTTTTAACAACCTGGTTGAGTCCTAATAGCTTATATTTTTATTTTCATGTAATTAAATAAAATGTATTTCAAAAAACTTATATTATTAAACCTGGTTAAGTCCATAACTTGAATTATTAATTTAACAGTTTAGTTCACGTTAATCAAAATTGATCAAAGATATCATTATTTTTATATTTCAAAAGTATTCCCTTTTATATCTAAAATTTTAAGTTCATAATTAAAACTTTACTTACAATTAAACAACATATTAGCTACTAATATTTATTTTATATTTAAAAAAATTTGATATGATCGTATGGTGAAGTGCATACCAATTACTCTATGGTGAAGTGCATACCAATTACTCTAGTAAACACTAAAGGAGATATTCTTTTTTTAATACCCACTATTCTTTTAGAACTTCAAGCTATCCTTATGCATGTACATCTTATCTTATTTACAAGGGTGAGAAAAAAATTAAAAAATTGATTAACTTAAAAAAATTAGAAAAAATAACCGAAAAAATCAAATAAAAAAAATTGATTAAACCGATAAGAATATTTAGAAAAATCAACTTGTTTGGTATTGGTTTTATAAACCTGAAACTAAAAAATCAAACTAAATAAATTTAATAAAAAACTAAATTGAAAAAGAACCTAATCAAACTAGAAAAAAAATAATTGAGCCAAACGGAAACAAATACATTAGAAATTATAAAAAAAAACAAAAAAATATAGTTTTTTTGTTTTTAATATAAAATAACCGAATCAAAACCGAATCAAAACCGAATCAAACTGAATTGAATTGAAATTAACCAGTTTTTAATCTACAATAACTAAACTGAAACCAATTATTTTAAACTAATGTTAGTTTTTTTATAAAAAACTTCAATTTAATTATTTTTTAAAATAAAAATCAAACCAAACATTAAAAAGAAAAAAATCATCCTTGCTTATCCATGTATCTTCTCCTTATTATATTCTTCAATAATAGTCACCTAGGATGCAAAATATTGACATATTCTCATTTTGAAAGTAGTTCATCACTATCATCATGTCTTAGAACTTGCAACTCAAAATAATAAAAAGTAAATATTAAAATCTCTTCAATAATATAAACCTCATATATTTAAACCTTAATATGTGTGTTATTTTTAACTGTTTTCTTAAGGTTGAATATGTATTTGCATGCAAGTAATTAGAAATAAATAACTAAATGTTTACACACACACATATGTATAAACAATTGACAATTATTTATAATACATGTAATTCCTAATCTCTCAAATAGATATATCCATTTATACTGCATATATTCTAAACAACTTATAATTTGTTTTTTTTTTTAATAGAAGCATATGTCATCAATTCCTAAGAAAAAGAAAAAAAAAATACAAAATCATACATTTGGGCCTAGGCTTCATGCCTAGACTTTTTAATTATAAGCCTGATTTATTTTTTAAAATTAATTTAGATTTATTTTTTTAAAAAAAATAATTAATTTAAATTATTAAATTAATTAGGAAAATAACTTAAATGTTATTTTATTTAATACCATATAATTTTTTTCTTTTTTTTAATAATGTATAAGAG
The DNA here is from genome assembly GCF_000495115.2 of Populus euphratica. NCBI lineage: Eukaryota > Viridiplantae > Streptophyta > Magnoliopsida > Malpighiales > Salicaceae > Populus > Populus euphratica. The sequence goes on from NW_011499857.1 coordinate 57,654, forward strand.
TCCTTTATAATATTAGCAAGGTTTTTTGTTGTTGTTATTATTGACGGTGCCGGCTTTAAGGACTGCGCAGCAACAGGAGAGCCCATGACCAGCGGAAACGACGTAATAACACTAAGCAGCCCAGGAAAGAAGTGGTATATCTGTGGCTATGGCAAACATTGTTCTGAGCTTGGCCAGAAGCTAGTCATCAATGTAAAGGCTGAAACTCCAGCACCAACACCAGAACCGAATGCTGCTTATGGACTTGCTGCTTCCTGCTATCAGATTTTTGCGGCAGCGGTGGCTCTCGTGGCAATGATCGCGGCATGATTTACCACTGATATGATATAATTCCTGTTTTCAAGCAAAGAAATAATTAAGGTTTCATGCGTGTGGGGATTTTGACTATCCAGGAAATGCAGCATAGTCAAGCCTTAGTTTCATAAATTACAGATGTACGCAGCTCAGTGTGAGGGCATGACATGCGCACACAATCGCACACAACAAAGCAACAAATTTATTTATTAGTTCAATTAATCTAAGATATTAATGTTCATCTGTGCCCACTATGATCTAGAATTATGATTACAGGAGCCCTTTATTTCTACAGAATCCAGAACGATAGCCTGTGCATATCCTTTCAAATGAACATTAATAATAACCTTTGGATGTACGAAGAGATTGATCAGAATTATTTTGAATTTTGTGAGGACTCTCTTCCCTTAACCCTATCTATCTTAATTTTCGATGCCTTGTATCATCAAGCATTAATCAAAACTTAAATTTAAAAAAAAAACTATTAATGTTAATATAAAAAAAGAAAAATAAAGAGGCCAAGCCTCGTCAGGCAGGCTAGATAATCTGCTTCGCTAAAATTGAAAAAGCATAGGTGCCTGCACACCTAGGTTTTTTTTTTTTTTAATGAGCAAACCACATTATTCATTTTGTTAGATAATATGTCATTTGCTTCAACATTTTTAAATTCTCTTCAGTGATAAAAAAAAAAACATAGGGTTTGAGCTATAAAACCTAAAAAAATATTTTTTTAGCTTGTTTATTTGAATCTAAATATATATTAAAAAATTCTGTTAATCTTGATAAAAACATTACAATCATAAAACCCTCTAATTATTTTAAAAACTTAAAATTAAACAGAAGCAAAATTAAATTTTCTTTAACTTTTTCAATTTAAAGGTCAAAACCATCTCTATTAAACTTTTATACTGAAGACAACAATTTTGCTTTTTTTATGGATAAAACATGATTAGCCAAACACTTTCTCTCTCCTCACCTCTTTGTCAATGGCTATCTCTCTTCTTTTTAAACATTCTCAAACTGAAACTGAAACAAGAAGAAAATTAAATTTTAGATTGAAATGTAAAACCTCTTAAACAACATGGACCAATTATGTATAATTTTAAATTTGAGAGACCAAATTGATGTTTTTTATGACTTGTTATAAAAAACCTCTATTTTTTTTTTATTAATTTAGATCCTTGTTTTTTTAAATTTTCATTTAACCTCAGTAACTTGCTATTATAATCAACTTCAAATTCATTAGAAGTTAAACTCTTTTACATAAAATTTACCAATTATTATTATCTTTCTACCCTCAAAATAGTCTTTTTAATCATTATATGAAAAACATATATATATATATATATATATATATATATATATATTGATGAAATACACATAATAACATTAGATCTCTCTTTCAATACCTAGAGATATGAATTTCAGTCTACTAGCATTGCCTCTCATGTTGAAAACTTGTTTAAAGTTAATTAATGACCATTAATGGTCTAGGTCAAAACATAGTTCAATATTTTCTTATGAGCTGTGAATTATTAAATACTAGCATGTGTTTGTTTTAGACCACATGATAAATTATTCATCTTATGATTAAAAAAAACTTGAGTTTTAATTACATTTGGGATTTTGGGTAACAATAATTAATGATGTTGTCTATAAGAAGTTGTTGAATTGAGTTTATATGAGAATATAAGCAAAAATCATTCAAAACTATATAATTGTAACTTACTAAATAAAACACTACAAGATTTCACATTTTTACTTACGGAAATATTCTGTTAGTGTTTGTAACTTACTAAATAAAACACTACAAGATTTCACATTTTTACTTACGGAAATATTCTGTCAGTGTTTGATTACCAGTTCATCGGTGATTTATTTATCGATGGATTGCGTCTGCGGCTTTCCTCTCGTTGGCAATTCCACATTTCGTCGCTATATTGGTCAGAAACACAAAAAAACCATTTGTTGATGGTTTTACAGACGAAAATTTGTGTGTCAAAAAAAAAATCCCCACTTAAAATATACCGATGGATTTTAATTCGTTGGTGATATCGTGATTTACCGATGGCTACAATATGTCAGTAAATTTGTCGGTGAGTGTTTGAAATATCAACAGAATATATACGTATGTAAATTCATCAGTAATTGTGGCAGCTACTGTCAAATACCGACGGAATGAATCCGACAGTAAATTTGTTGGTGAGTGTATGAAATACCGACCGAATGTATCAGCCTGTAAATATATTGGTAAATGTGGCTGGTACTGTCAAATGCCAATGGATTCATTCCCGGTAATATTGGTAAATGTGGCTGCTACTGTCAAATGCCAATGGATTCATTCCGTCGGTAAAACTCTTTGTAATAGTTTTTTTTTCTAAATTTGTTTTTAAAAAATTATTTAGAATACATAATATAAAATTATATAAATTAATGGTACTAAAAACTAATTATGCAAATAAAATTTATATTAAACATCAAAAACAAAAATCAAAGTTAAATAATATTCATTACAAACTGAATGTGTTTAAAAAAAAATATTAAATGAAATTTTAAATATTACAAATTAATATAAAGGTGGAGCTGGAGGAGAAGGAGGCCCTAGAGGAGGAGGCTGGTGGTTATACGACCAAAAAAGATTCGGCACGCATGTTGCACTTTGTGTTGTCATGTTCATGACCATTTCGCGAAGTTGTTCATAAGTTGCTTTTTGTTGTGCAGACTCCACTCTTTATTGTGCATGAAACATTTTGAGTTCTATGTACTCCGCTAATAGGTGGTTGTATTTTTCGATGAGCTGAGTCATTTGTTGCTGCAAAGCCATAAACTCCTTAGATCGGGAGCTCCCAACGGTTGAAACACTACGGGTCGACCGCAAGTTGTCGGCCGTAGTGTTGGAGAGCCCATAAACCTAATTTTTATCAGGTCCACTTGACGATCCAACTCCATCCATAACTCTAGATCGAATTCTAAATGGGTTAAAATATTGTCCCCGTATTTCTCCCTCAGCCAATTATTATAGATTTCCTGAAAATAAAAAAAGGTAATCATCATATTCAATTCAATAACCATAATAACTTACAAAATAAAATGGTTAAACAAACATACCACCGAATGTTGAGCACGGTTATCAACGAACTGTTGCACCCCCTTTTGGCGGTCTTGATTCCGCACATGTGTCTCCACAAACAGCTCTATCGGGCTCGGCTCACATTTAAGAGACGTAACCTATAATGAAAAAAGATTTATTAGCAATAACTTAATTTAAAAATATATTTCATTTAAATTAATCTTATCATCCATTTCACATGTGCAGCAAATGAAACGGAGCCACCAGTATGCGTTGTTACCAAGCCATGAATTTGCTGATTCTGATTGCTAGCACCGGATAGTGAGCATTGTATGAACCACTCGGACATCACATGCTCAAGATATTGCAGCCATATATCTTCCGGAATGTATATCGGTTTGAAATCCCTCCAAACCGCAACATCATTCCAATCTTGGAAATCCCTATCTCTCACAGTTTTTTTTGCCCTTTTTTGTGCTTCATACCAAAAATCACGCAACCTACTTCATGCAACCAAAAATTACATTTTGAAATATAAATTCTTATCTAAAAAAATCTTGTATTTTTTTTATGTTACCTAGTTAACGCGTGATTTTCCCACACCATCCTCGCAATAATGTTATACTCACTAGCCTCCGCAGAATTTGTCTTATGTATAAATAATTAATTTTAAATAAAAATAATAATTTATTTACAATTATGTTAATAATTTATTATAAATAAGCTGAAAATTATAAATTAACACCAACCTTAAATCTGTTAAACCATGCATTGATTTGAGGCATCCATTCAGGATGCTTAGATATCTGACTCCATTGAAACAATGGAACCTCCATCGACAATTTAAACATTGATGATATTACTCGAGCGGCCTCAATGTTTGTGAACCTGAAAATAAATGAAATAAATTCAATAGTGATTACTTCATAAATTATGTTGTAATTTAAAAAAAAAAATTAAAACCTTAACTTACATTAAAAAGTAGTCCTTCCACTATGCCTCGTACTTGCTGGTACATTGATTCCGCTACAAAGGCACGCCACCTCTGCGTTGTGAACTAGTGTTGGAAAAGGCAGTATTGGTTGACGGCGCATGTGGTGTAGGTGCCTCTTCTTGAAAGGCACCTAAGGAAATATCATCCTCGCTGCTAGACGAATTAGCTGCGACCATACGTGAGCGACCCCAACCAGCTCTAGTTTTCATTCTATGCATCTATATAATTTTATACAAATATTTATATAATTAAATTCAAATGGTAAAAAAAAAATTGGCAGCACCTCCCCTATACTGGATACTACCTAAATCCACAAACCTGCACATATTAACAATAACCACAACCAATTAACTCAATCTATACTAATTATTCCAACATATTCAATTACTAATCCCAAGGTAAATTTAACATTAAGAATTACAATTCAACAAATTATTCAATAATTATGCCAATACAACAATAAAATATATTCAATAAATAAATAAATAACTCTAGACTAATAACTAAAATTAATGGAAAAAATTAAACATAAATCATGCAATAATAGAGTAAAATTAACAATTATTCAAAAATATTCAATTAGTAATACTAAGGTAAATTCAACATTAACAATTACAATTCAAAAAATTATTCAATAATTTTGCCAAAACAACAAAACAATAAATTCAAAAAAAACTCTAGACTAACAATCAAAATAAATGGAAAAAATTAAACACAAATCATGCAATAATAGAGTAAAATTAATAATTATTCCAACATATTCAATTACTAATTCTAAGATAAATTCAACATTAAAAATAAATATTCAACAAATTAACTAATAATAATTATGCCAATACAACAATAAAAAATATTCAATAAATTCAAAAAAAACTGTAGCCTTTAGGAATGAAATATGCTTACTTTAATAATGTGTTGAATTCAAGACTTTATCTACATTACAAAAAAATACACCAAAACAAAAAACATTACAAAAAAATTGCAAAAAAAAATCCTCAAAGTAAGATGAAATAGAAGAAACATATACCTTTTAAACTTATGAAGATTCACAAGAAAACTTGCTAGAGATTAGAGGTGAAAGCTTTGAAGAATGGAGAGGAAAAAAATCAAAATTTAAGGTGAAAATCAAAGGAGAATAAAAAATGAATTGAAGGGGCAGTCACTAGAACTTATATGGCAGTTTTACCGATGGATTCACTGACGAATATAACATTGATTATTATTTTAATTTATTCCGTCAATGAAGTGTCAAAATTTCATCAGTAAGTTTTTAATTTCACACCAAAGTTTTTAATGACCCTTCATATTTTTCGTAGTCCGGTAATTATGTCGATAAAATGATGCGGTCAGAGATGCATTTAATGCACTGTCCTTTGGAATTTTTAATGACCCTCCATATTTTTCATGGTCCGTTAGTAAAATGACGTGGTCAGAGATACATTTAATGCATCGTCCTTTGGAATTCGCACGGTTTATAAGTAATTTTTTGGTAAAATTGACTTGCCAACAACTTGCCAATGGGCGTCAATCCATCGGTAAGCAAGTTGGTGATTATGGCATTTCAAGTAATTATTTTTGAACTCTCTATGAAATACCAACGAGCTTACCATTCTGTCAGTATGGACATCAATGATTGTGGCATTTCAATTAAATGCTTTCGAACTCTCTATGAAATACAGACGAACATATTTTGTCGGTATGGACATCGATAATTGTGGCATTTCAAGTAATTGTTTTCAAACTCTCTATGAAATGTCGACGGACATTAAGGTTGTGTTTGTATTGTCTATTTACCTTCCTGCAAAAACATAAATGATAAATTGTCCATCGCACAAAACAATAACAATAGTGCTTAAAAAATAAATATTTCATGTTACAAGATATATTATCCATAATCTAAATTACATGGAAAAAAAGGTTTTACACAGGGCTTCTTTTTTATAGTTACTCATAATTTTTTTTTCTTCATCATCAATTGAATAGTCATCACTTTCATTGCAATCTTCAATATAGACATAATCTTCTTCATCGACATTTGCCTATCCGCTAGAGCTCAAAACAACATTTAGCTCCTTTGCGTCAACATCAATAAGACTATCATCGAAAACACAAAAAATTGAATTTTCTTCCAATTCAATTGAAGGAGCAACTCGATATGGTTTAACCAAGTCACTAACTTGAAAAACTTCATCTCGCACACTTGTGTCTTCGTTCTTATTCTAAACAACCTCGACACGACCCCGAGCTTTTCTTTTTAAAGTGGACAACTAATCCACTCTTGATCGATTCTTTCTAAATGAAGGGGTGTATGTGTAATAAACTTGTTGACATTGCTTTGAGAAAACAAAGACATCATTTATGTTGTGGAGTCTAGCTTTTGAGTTGATTTCGACCAGACCATAGTGCGGATCAACTCTAATTCCTCTATTAGTCATTTTATACCAATAGCATTTGAATAAAGCACTATATTTTACTTGTTATGATATTGCAGTTCAACGATCTCTTCTAATCTACCATAGTAGTCAACTTCTAACTCACTCCTAGTGGATCCTTTAATACAAACACTGCTGTTGTATGTCTTTCTTCCTTGCTCATATTCTTCAGTATGGAAAACATATCTATTGATAAAATACTCGTTGTAGCACTTACATTTTCTTTCAGGCCCCAGGCTTAGTGAAGACAATGACTTAAGCGCACTCCTTCCTATTTGATAAACCTTATATGTAATATACATCAATAAATAGTAGATGAATGAGAATCTCATAATGACATGCATACGTATAGTAATTTTGCAAGTTAGAATGAGTTTGTGATAGTGCTTACATGTGTTTTGAACCACATGATAAATTGTTCACCTTGTAATTGAAATATCAGGGATTCGATCAACTGTGAGTTATTGGAGAGCAAATATTATTGATTTTGCTTGTAAATGATAATGAGTGTATGATATTACAATATATAATTAATAGTATATTATTAATAAAGTTTAATTAGTATTACACATATATAAACTTACTGAATAAAATGTCTCAGCTCATCACAATTAAATAGGACATAGTTGTGTGCTTGTTTAAACTCTAGTTCAGACAAATATTTTCCTCTTACTGTATTTTTTGTGTGGGTCATCCAGTATTGAAGAATATTAACAAGTTCCCACTTGAAGGCACATTACCGCCATCATCATGTCGTGGAACGTGATTGATTCTCGTTCTCACATGAGGTTTGAAATAGTACAACATAAATGTTAAGATCTCCTCAACAATATAAGCCTCACATATCAAAGCCTCAAAAACAAGTACCTGCATTGAATAAATCAAGTATTTTCAATTAAGAAAAATATAGAAAATACTTTTATATATGAATTACATTACAACTGTAATATCTAACCGTTTGAATGGGTACATCTATCTATATTGGACTGGTCCTCCAGCTTTTGCCTCAAATGGTAGATGTATAGGGAGATGCTCCATTAAGTCAAAAAACGATAGAGGAAATATCATCTCAAGTTTGCATAGTATCTCGATGATATTCGTTTGAAGCCTCTCAATGTGCTCAACATTCAATTTGTTGAAGCATATATCTCTGAAGAAATGACTGATCTCCATGAGTGCATCCTAGATTCCCTTTAGCAACAAATCACAAAACGTTAATGGGATGAGTGTTTGCATAAACACGTGGCAATCATGACTCTTCATTCCATATAATTTGCAGTCCTCTATATTAACCAGTCTTAATATGTTCGATGCATGTCCATCTGGAAAACGCAGACTCTTAAGCTATTTGTAGACTAGTAGTTGTGTATTTTTCTCTAACACGAAGTTTGCTCTTGATTTTCCAACCCATGACTTATCATAAACCAACTCCATATTTTTACAATTACAGTATAAAGCTATATCCAATTTAGCCTTGATGTTGTCGTTTGTCTTCCCCTTCACATCCATGACGGTGTTGAAAATGTTCTCAAACTTGTTCTTTTTGATGTGTATGATGTCAAGGTTATGGCAGAGCAGATTGATCTTCTAATAAGGAAGCTTCCAAAAGATACTTTGTTTTATCCAATTATGGGTCAAACCAAAACCAGGAAACTCTTGCTTACATGATTAAAGGCCAAACACAATGTTACCGTAGTTAGATACAACACCATGCAATTATTCACCAGAAAGATGCGGAGATGCAACATCTTTCTCAACTCTGCCAACAAAAAAATCTTTTCTGTTCTTTCTGTACCTATGATTAAGTGGCAAGAAGCGATGGTGACAATCAAAAAAAGAAGTTTTACCTCCGTTTACTAACATGAATGCCTTATTGTTTTCCATGTAGTATGGATATGCGAGTTTCTCATGCGTGCTCCAACCAGAAAGCATTCCATAAGCTAGAAAATTATTGATAGTTCACATCAAAGCCTCCCTCATAAGGAAATTTTGTTTCCTCGATATATCATAAGTCAGAGCTTTGGAAAACTCATCAATCAACGATCGAAGACAAACATCTATATTCTGCCACGGGCTACTTAGACTGGGTATGACAGTAGATAAAAACATGAACTCCGACCTTATACACATTCCTGGTGGCAAGTTATAAACTGTGAGTATCACCGGCCAACAAGAATAAGGAGCAACAAATTACCCAAATGGGTTGAATTCGTTTGTACACAATCCAAAACGCACATTCTTTGATTCAGTTGAAAAGTGAGCATGAACACTATTAAAGTGTTTCCACACTTCATCGTTAGAAGGATGCATCATCACTCCATCAACCGCATTATGTGCTTGGTGCCATGTCATGTGCTCAGCAGTCCTTGGTGACATGAATAACCTCTGCAGTCTAGGTGTGATCGGGAAGTATCTATGTTTTTCATATGTCACTAGAGTTTTTTCCCTGCCAATTCCAGGTTTGTAACGGGAATGCTCGCATGTCATGCATTTGGTCATCTCAACATTTTCAAGGTAGTATAACATGCAAAAATTAGGTCACATGTTAATTTTCTGGTATCCTAAACCGAGGGGTTTCATCATAGACTTCACAGCATAGAGTTCTCTTTCAACCTGTTCCCTTCAGGTAAAATGCTTTTCGCTCATTCAATAATTTTATCATACCCGGCCTCACTCAACTTGTGATCTGACTTAATGGTGAACACTTATGCTACGACCAATAATTTATTATGGTTTGTATAACCATCCGATAATGGTTCATCAAAATCTTTCAACAAATCAAACAATCAAGCTGCATCTGCATTAGGTTCTTCTTTTATGATTGAAAATTGACTGACATTACCTTGATTCATTCTCATTGTATCCATAAACATATTTCTGTAAGGATTAGTGTTGTCATTTGCTACTTCATGGTTGCTAGCACTAGAAGTCGACCCAACCACCGTTTCTCTCATTCTCCTCTTACTAACAAATACTTCTCCATGTGCATACCAACACTAGTAATTCTCTATAAATCTTTTATGTAGAGGATGCATCATTACAACATCTGGATGCAGATATTTTTTATTTTGACACTTCCTGCATGGACACTTAATACCGCCTTCAGTAAAATTTCTAGTAATAGATATTGAAAAAATAATAAAACCCTGAACCCCATTACAATAATCAATTCTTCACAATCCTTGGGGTGAATCTCGATACATCTATGAATGATCATCCATGACTTATATCGAACCTCTATAAAATTATGATAACATTATGTATTAATTAATTAAGTTAGTTAAATGAACTTGCAAAATATTACTTTACCTAAATATTATCCAACAAACCAATCACAACTTCTCATAAATATTAAATATTCATTATCATTTACCAATGTCCATACAAATTAATATATATAAATTTATAGAAATTACCACTTTGTAATAGCATTGAAAAAAATTTAAACGGATCCATTAAGCAAGCTATTAATTATTTCAAAACAACGTATGTAATTTGGTAATTTCATAGAGTTTTAATAATTTACAAATAAATATAATCTTACAAAATCTAAAACAAACCATAACAGGTATAGAATTGTACATTCATATACTACAAGTTTGTTTGAAAAATAACAATAAAACATGTACAACTATTAACAAAATACATATACTACAAAAATAATAAAATTGACATTTAAATGTTAAAATTTAAAAAGATAGAATTACCTACAAAAATTGATAAAATCCATCGGTAAATTAGAACACGAATATTATGACCACAAAACTTCAAGAAATATAACTTGTTGTGCTAAGATGAAGGAGATTTTTGTTTAGGGGGGAGGGGGGCTAGTTGTTTACAAATGGGGAGAGTTGGGATTAGGAAGAAGAAGGAGAAATAAGGGAGGAGAGAGTCAGTAAAGAGGGTATATATTTACTTTTTCCGACGATTTCACTAATGGAATAATACGTCGATGATGTCGTCGGCTATTCTAATAAAAAATTTGACATGTCACCATACAGATCTGCCATTTCAAATCCCTCAGTGATTCTATTGACATTTTAAATGGTGAACCGATCACGTCATTGTATGGTGTTATCATTTTGAATTTGTTTGGGATTTCGTTGATAAAAATTACCCCGCCAAAACCTCCACGTCAACGACTCTTCTTTTTTTAATTTGAAACATTTTTCATCCGTAATTCAATCGGTAACTACCGACGGACACTTTCTATCGGTAGTTACCGACTGAATTATGGACGGAAAAGTTTTTGTCAGTAATTTCGACCTCAAATTACCAACAGAAATATTCCGTCGGTAAATCTGTTACTATTGAGCAAATTTTTGGTAGTGAAATGTCTCAATTCATTGCCGTTGAATAGCATATAATTATGTGTTTGTATGAATTTGAGATGTCAACTATCTTCTTCTCATTGTATTCTTTAATATTGGTCATGCAAGATGCAAAAAATATATCTCTAAAAAAGTAATTAATCTTTGTCAAAGCATTTTATATCCCTTTTGGCAATAAATCCCTATAACAAATTAGAATAAGTATCTCATAAATACAATCTATATTTATCTAAATTCACCAATCTATCTATGTTTGAAGCATATCTCTTAAAAAAATAAAGACTTTAAAGCCATTTATAGACAAAACAAATTATGCACTATTATCTAAGGTGAAGATGGTTTTGGCTTATACAACATATAACCCATCATTAAATGACTTCATATTATGATGCTCACAATACAAAGCTAGATTCATTCTAGCTTTTATATTGTCCTTAGGTTTCCCTTTCACACCTATAATCATGTTTAAAAATGTTGGCAAATACATTCTTCTCAATATGCATGAAATCCAAATTATAACGGATGATATTTGTCTTCCAATAAGAAAGATCTTAAAATATAATTTATTTTACCAAATTATAGGTCATGCCAAAATCAGAAAACTTTTACTTATCATAATGAAAGCCAATTACAATTTCCTTATATTGTGAAACTATATCATATAATTCTTTACCTTACAGTACTAGAAGTACAACATCTTTTTCAGCTTTATTTTTTAAGAAGTTATTTTAGTTGTTTTTATATCAATGATAACTTGGTAAAAACCTCTAGTGGCAATAAAAAAACAATCTTTACCACCATTCATTAATGTAAAGGCTTTATTATTTTTCATACAATATGGATAAGATAATGTTTCATGTATACTCCAACCTGAAATTATTCCATACATAAGAAAATCATTTATAGTCCGCATCAATATTGTCTTCATCTAAATATTTTATTTTTTAAAGCATCATAGGTCAAAAACATGACTATAATTAATTCAACTTATTAATCAATGGCTGAAGACCAAAATCTGTATTCCTACCTGGATTGTAAAGACTAGGTATAACTACATATAAGAACATGAATTTTAGCTTCATACACATCCCTCAGAGAAAGTTATAAGCTTTTAGTATGACCTACCAATAAGAATAGGGTGTAATAAAGGATCCAAATTGATTGTATCTATCTATACATAGGCCAGGACATACATTTCATAGTTTCATTGAAAACTAATAATGCATACTATTAAATAGCTTCTAAACTTCACCATTGAAAGGATACACCATGATTTCATTCACTGTATCATATGAATGATATCATGACTATGCTTAGTGGTCTTTAGAGACATAGATAACCTTTATAACCTAGTAGTGATTGGAGTGTATCTCAGTTTTTTGTAAGTGACAAGTGTCCTTCCTCTATTGTTATTGGGTTTATATCAAGCATGCCAATAAGATTTGCAATTGATAAAGTTTGCATATTCACCATTGTACAACATGTAAAAGTTTGGACACATATTAATTTTATTAGAATCTTATGCCAAAAGGTTTCATTATAGAGTTTATAGTATAAAAGTTATCTTTTAGCCTATTCTCATAAGGTTACATGCTTTTAACCTATTCAATGATGCTATCATAATTGGCCTTATTAAAACCATAATCTGGCTTGATAATAAGCGCTTCTTAAAACCATGTAAAAATTTAGGCACATATTAATTTTTTTGGAATCTTACATCAAGAGGTTTCATTATAGAGTTCATAACATAAAAATTCTCTTTCAGCTTATTCAATGGTGCTATCATAATTAGCCTTATTAAAACCATAATCTAGCTTGATATAAACACTTATACAATCACCAGTAATTTATTGTTAGTAGTGCACCCATCCCATAATAGTGCATTGAAATCTTTCAAAAGCTCAAAAAATCTAGTTGCATCTACACTTGGTTTTTCTTTTAAAATGATGTTATGTGAACCTTCACCTGAATAACCATGATTCATTCTTATTTTATTCATCATAATACTCATATAAAGGTTACTATTATCATATGTAAACCAATACATATTGCTAAAACAAGAAGTTGAGTCCGCCATCTTTTCTAATGAGGTTTCGTAAGAAACATAGATTTCTCTGTATGTATACCAACATAAATATTTCTTGAAAAACTCTTTTTAAATAGATGTATCATCACAATATATTTATGGTGAAACATTTTATTCTTACACTTCACACATGGATATCTTATTTTATTTGCACTAATATTATTTGATTTAGAGAGTATAAAATTAAAAATTAATAAAACCTTCAACCTTATGAAAATAATCTTGCATATATAACCTTTCAGTTGAATCTCGATACATGTAAGAATTATCAATCATTGCTTAATTACAAAACCTTTATAGAATAATATTAATCAATTCTATAAAAAAAAATTAATTTTTCCTAGATTTCCAACTTAATAATAAAATTGATAAAATATGATTGATACCTATTAAAACAACCCATCATTTATTTACTTAATGTAACACACCTATATTACAAAATAAAAATCAATTTCATCAAATGACAACAAAATTCAATTTCCTCCAAATCTCAAATAAATCTTAACATACAAATCATATATTAATACAGCAAAATTCACTAGGAAAAAGTTGTAAAACACTTAAATATATAAACAAACTTCAAAAACAATTCAATAAATTAAACTAAAACATTAATGGGTTACAAAAAATAGATGGTTATTGAAGTTTCACAAAAAAACCAATGATTAGTGTTGACATTGTAGATAGATATAGATCGATGCTGATGGGTTGGGATAGTCGACTTTGTAATAAATAGAGGGGTGACAAGGTTTTGGATGAATTATTAATACTTATTTACATTTATTGATAGAAATATTTCATTAAAAATTTTGTTAAGAAATGATGACGTGTAAAATTACCATTAAAATTATTAAATAATTTTTAATTGATTTTTTTATTTTTTTTACTCCATCGGGTAACCAAAAAGATGTAAATCATTTTTATTTTGTTGGAAACTGCATAAAGAAATTCATCGTCACAATTTCCATCTGAAATTAGTGATGAAATGTTTTTCATCGGCGTTTCGTTGTTTTTTCCCAATTTCTAATAGTGGAAAAACAAAGGACCGGCATCATTAATATTATTTCAAATTCAAACAAAAAATGCAGAATCTGGGTTAGAAGTATATTTCAATAATGAAATATGGAACAATTAGCTTTCAGCATCTCCACAGTGACAATATTTGTAAGCATAACCTACGAAAGCCACCGCCACAGCAAGCACTCCTGCAACTGCTAGAGCTAACATGGTGTTCATTTCTAGCCTCGAAATTGCACTCTTTATTAAGCGAAACAAGTTATTTGATGGCATACATGCAGTTATTGGACTAGTTTTGGTGCTGCCTTTTCTGGCAGGGTTTTTCCTAGGCACAACTACATGAAGAATATCCCCATAAAGGTTTGCTTGGATTTCATTTGTTTTACTATCCTTCGGAATTCTGATTTGTTTACGAAACCGGCTCCAGCGAGTGTCATCTAGAGGTCTCTCTCCAGTAATTGTCACAACACCAGGTTCCTGTATTTGGACGCTCATGTGTTCCATTTTGAAATCTATGGAAACAAACAAACAAATAAATAAAAGGATTGAAAATATAAATTCTGTTCAACTAAATGAAGTACCTTGTACATGGACCTCGAGTTTGTCATGTCCTTCCTCTCTTGTCCACTTGCAAAAGGGCTCAAAATCATCGTAAGAGAGGTTCAGGGTATCTTCAACCTTGGTTTCCATCTGAGGGCTTCTTTGGCTTTGTCTAGGGTTATTCTTGAATCAAGGAGATTGATGATGAAGTGAATTCTTGATTAACTAAATGAAATGAGCTGTTATATATACATTGGTTTTGAGACACATGCATGAGAAACAAATTGGAGGTTCCTTTTGAGTTTCATCTGGGAGAAGAATGAATTCTTTTCTCAGTTTCAAAGGAAATGATTTCCTTTAATTATCTTTGGGTATACGTTTGCTTGTATTTCTCTTTTCCTTCTCTTAATATTTGTTCTGACTCGCCATGTGCAAATTTCTGAGGGTTAAGCAAAACTAATTTACGAGGTTGGAAGACTAAATTCTACACAAAATGTACGACTATATCTAGATGATTGATCACTGTTCAAGCCATGAAACTTGATTGGAATATTAGAGAAGTCTTTCAAGTCTCTGTCAATAAAAAAAGAAGAAACAAGAAACAAATAAAAGCATTTCAAGTCTGACGAGAATTTGGAGGGCATGAATCAAAAACTCTAGTGAGATCAGAGGGTAACTCACTGCTGAAGAAACCAGGTGATTTAATGGAGGACTAATTATAAGGAAATTGTCCGCAAATAACTGGAGAACAAGATACTACCCAGGTCTACAATGGTCCAATAATTGAACCAAAACCATATAATAATGTAGAAATGCCATAGTTCAAAATGCCAAGATTATGCATATAGAATGAACAATACAAATTATTATTGATTACTAATTTTATAATTTATTAGATAATTTGTTGCTGTTGAATTTATTGTGATGCAAACACTGTCAGGAATATGGGATTTGTATCGGAAATTTTATATTACATATTATTTTAATATATTTTTAAATAAAAAATATTTTAAAAAATAATTATTACTAACTATACTTTCAAACATCCTTCTAGGATTTCTGAAAGGAAATGCACTGTTGTTTTTTAAAAGGGTGCGTCTTTCCTGTTCTTCTTTAATATGAAAATTCTATAAGGTATGGTCCAAGAGGTTTCTTCTGGGTTAACTCTTGAAGAGTAATATTTCCTTTTCGGATGCTTTGACGTTTTATGTCTGTTGGTGTCTTTCTGTTTCTTTCAGCTGCCGAAGATTGCCTTCTACGTGGATCACACATTATGCCTCCTTTCATGAGCACAGCTTTCTTAATCTTTAGGCATGCTTATATTTTCATGATCATGCAAAATTCTAGTAATTTTAAAATTTAAAAGACTTGAATTAATAATTTTAAAAAAATAAACTTAAAACTTGACAAATATTTAAGCTATACTTCTCACGAGTTGCGTGTTTATATTTTCTTAATCTTTAATGTATGTGTTGCATAGACATTGATGCAGACGAAGAAAAGGTGCATACTATTGTAATTCAGGATATGGATCGAACACTCAGAATCATTCTTCTGGGTAATAATTACCTTGAGAAATGGCATGCAAACACACTACTCACCAGCAGCCTGTTGCCTTGCAAATAGATACCTTTCTTTTACTATCTTTTATAAAATATTCAAGTAGACAGTATGTTGGCTAACATCGTCCTGGTGTGCCTTGTGTGATGCAGCCAATGCAACAAAAATCTTCAATTCAAATAACACATACAGAAAATGCTACGTATATTATTGAATCCAGTATTTATTATTTGATAACCTTTGAACATTGAACAAGCTTAATTACCTTTTGGTATGGATGGGGTGGCTCAAGGTTGATAATATCTTGGTCCAAATGCCTTCTAAAGCTGTCATAATAAGCCTATTTGAGGAGCACAATATGACTTGATTTTCGACCGACAAAAATGTCAACAAGAGCCCTATAGTTAGCATCAGCTTGTCCAAAAGCTTCCCTTGCGACGATAGCATCACGTTCATGTGTGTCATAAAGCTGCACGTACTTTTGATCCCATTTGGGCTTGCATCTTTTGGAAAAGAATTGTCATTTATTCTCCATACATGGCCTTGTAATTCTCTCTAATTTGTTGTTTTTCAAGCTTGGATCAACCAGCCACTAATCGAACCAACTGGTTTAACCTTTCCCAAGAATCATGAATCTTTTTGCTTTCATTTTCAAGGCAATGGATAGAAACGGTCGTCAGGATTTTGGTACCCACAGCAGAGGTGTCAGAATTCTGGTTTCCAAGTTCAGCATAAAGACCCTATATGCGGCCAAGGCTTGGAGCCATAATTTTCACACGGGTTTGACTTGAAAAAAGCTCAAGTAATTACCTTATTTGATTAATTTAGCAAATAAAATCTATATATATTTTTATTTAAAATGATATTTTTATTTTTTAAAAAAATTTAAATTAACTTGTCAAGTTTTGATTAAATTAAATTAAATCAATTACAATTAAAAAAAAAATTAAATTAACTTGTCAAGTTTTTATTAAATTAAATTAAATCAATTACAATTAAAAAGATTAAAATCAAAATTACTTCAACTTAAAATCTTACCTTAACTAGGTTACATAACATAGGTTTTCTAGATCAATTTATTGGATCTAGTCAGGTTTAACAACTACATATTTGGCATTTCTACCATGCTTTTGAAAAATCTATAGACAAATTATTTTTATGGAAAGGTTTTAATTTTTTATTGAAACAAATATAATTTTCTAAAATATAATTTAATTAACATGTTAGAACATAAAGGAGTATGATTCTAAACCATAATTAAATTTCATAGATAGCCAATTAAACTATATGATGGATTTGATTGCTCGTGACCTATATATCAAATTATTAAAAAAAAAATACTTAATGATGGTGTTCTAAAAAATTCAAGTATCTTAAAAACAAGGTTTATATGTTAGATAATCAGTTAATCTCTTAATTTTGACAATCCAATTCAATTTTTCTAACCAAGGTAGCTAGTGATTGGTGTTTGATACCTGCAAATGATTCATCTAATGGATTTTGAGACTCTCTAATGTTTAAGTAAGTATCTATTTTTAGAGAAAAAACAATAATATTTTAGAAAGAAAATCTTAAAATAAATATATAGTTAAGGATAGAAATTGAGAACTTCTTACATTTAAAAATCTAGTAGGTTTTTATAGCTTATCTTTCATACCCTTTGGTGGAGAGTGGACTCAAAAATCCTCTTTTTCTAACAATATTAAAACATCTATTATGTGTCAAAGAGAAAAAATATCTCTGACTCATCATAATCTTTTGATCCAATATGGAGCTTGATAAGATGGTTAAAGCCATTTGTATTTAAGCTTAACACTTGGTTAAGCCCGAGGATGATGAATCTAGCAACTCATCAAACCTATATATGCTTATGCTTAGTGCATGGTTGACCCTAAAAGATGTTGGGTTATCACCCTACCTTCGGTTTCTTGTTTAGAACATGATTTTAGGTATAAAAAAAAACATGCATAATATATATTGTTCCATGAGTAGCCCCCAAGTCTTTATGTATTTATTACGTAAAGATTTTGATCGATTTCCAGTTTAAAAGAAATCTTTTTACCTAAGAGTTGATTGTTCTATTAGTGAGAGGCTTTTTACCTTCCCCATGAGATTTATCTTTATAAAATTGTTAGGATTCTTTATGGTCACATGTCTCTATTGACAAGAGGTGTCCTTGAAAATAAAATGGTGACTTACATTTAATATAGTGATTGAATGGGTTTCTAGAGATCTGAAATGACATGAAAAGTCATTCATCCAATGATAACGTGACAATATATTTTCTTTATAACCCCAGCTTTTATTACTTCTTTCTTTTCTTTTCTTTTCTGTAATTTCTAAAAAACTATTTTATAATGAACCCTGAACTAGTTTTATTCTAATCCAAGAAGAAATAATTCATCACAAGCTTCTTTCATTTATACTTTATAAAGAAATATAAACCCAAAAGGAGTCAAATCTATCTTTAGAAAGAGGGGTGTTGCTACCTTTGAAAAAGAGTTTTGGTTATAACCTAAGACTGGAAGAAGCAACAAGGGGGCAAAGGTCTATCAGACTAGACCTCAAAACTAAAAAGTGTGGCACCCTAGCATCCAAATCAAGTAAGGAAGAAAGTAGCTCTCATTGCATGAGAAGTTCTTCTCCTAACATTACTAAGGAATCTTATGAGAGAGAGAGAGAGAGAGAGAGGCTACCTCGGCTTCTAAGGATAACACTTATAGTACTTTAGGTGCAAATAATAAAGATTTTCTTACTCATTTACAGTCAGGAAAGTTCATATCTCAATTGTTTAAACATGTTGAGTGTATCAATTGACAAACTTTGGGCTCAACCTAGGGTCAATTTGAGATTACGACTCTCTTTTGCATGTATATATTAGGGTATTCCTTCCCTATCTAAGGATTTATGATAGAGGTCATTTGTACTCTAATGGGTTGATAACTTTATCCACCTTTGATAAGTTTTCTAGACTCATTAGAATCCAGCTTTCAGTTAATGTCTTTAGAAATTGGTAGCAATGACGTGTATTTATTTTTTATTTTTGCTAGCAAACTCACTAGAGCTATAAAAGGAACTCTGTGTAGGAAGTTTGCACATATCAAGAAATTAAGGAGAAGATGACTAGTAATAAAGTATAATGGGCTGATCAGTCCCAAAGGTGGAATGCAACAGGTATGGGGATGTTTCCATTATAGGAGGGTTCATACCCCTAATGTAAACAACAAACCTTGTCTAAGCTCAAACAAGGAGAAAACGTGTGTGTGTTGGCCTTATCCTCGACCGAGTACAAAGTCAATAGGATGACCAAATGATATTATCAAGCTGCACTACAAAATATATAACTTCCTTATTCTTTATTTTCTATGTATATGAGTTTATTGTCGACTTATTTTTTTATATACAGGACTAATAGTTGAAGGAGAAGAAGAAACTTCAGCAAGGTCTATATAGGAGAGGTTTTAAAGGAAGTCTTCATCTTTTATCATAAGTAGAGGTAAAGCTAAAAACATGAAGGACTTTCCCATCATCCTTGATGAACTCTCTGTTCATGAGAAAACACGTTAGCAGTCAGAACTCTAGTATAAAAGGTAGTTAGGGGTAGTCATATTCTTCCTTATTCTTTACGAGTGTTATAGTGAGCCTTTACGATTGATGCTAGAGATCAATGTACCACCATCAATTATAATGGCTCTTTTGGTGGCCTTTCTTATGCCTTAACTTCTAACTTTTTTAATAGAGGTTGCAACAACTAAACCCTCTACTTAGGTTGTTCTTGAGGAAGCAAAGTTCGTTGATGCTTTTGCTAAACTTGTTTTTTGTTAGATGCTCTTCATTTTCCCTACCCTAATTGATCAGAAGAGGCAGCTCATTGAGGCTATTGAGAGGTTAAGCCTTCAAAAGAATGGCCTCGAGGTGGTGAGCAAACTATAGAAGATCATCACCATTCCATCAGACATCTCAATGATGTTTGATGAAAGCAATTATCGTTATTTGTCCATAACTAGACAAATAGCCTTCAATGCAATGAACTTTTTTAGTTTCTCCTTGTAGTTTGGTTTTGCGACCATTGTTCCTAACACTTATTATTTTAGACTTTCATGATGTGCGTCCATTCTAAGAGGCCCTAAATTATCAAGATGAACCATGTAAGGCCCCAAAATAAGGTTAATCAAGTTGTTTTTAAGCGATTAAAGGAGAAGGTTGTTATGGAGGCTGAACTGAGAAGCTTTAAGATGGCTTATTCATCGCTGAAGGAATAAATACAAGGTATTTTTTTTCAATTGGCCTCTAATAATAAATTGTTTTAGGCCACTAATAACTACGTGGATACTCTGAAATAGATCCTTAAGCCAAAAACCACCTAAAAAGGTCTAAAGATGAAGCCTAAAATTCTTAGGCTTAGTTAAAGTCTTTAAGGATCTCTTCTAAGGAGTTCGAAGAATTTTGTTAAGAGGTCTTAAGCTTTGACCAAGATGGTTTGGGACAAGATCTTGCTTGTCATATCCACCCTATATTTCTTCAATGAATCAAAAGAAATCAGGTAGACTTTAGCGTTACCTTTTATCCAATCCTAGTGATTAATTTTATGGTTATGTTCTTAATTAAGGTTATTATTGTCCAACATGAGGAATATCTAACTGAGGAGCTTGGGCTATATATCTAAGCCTTTTTTCCCCATCTCTTTTTACTCATATACACAACTTTGGTCTTCTAGGGTTTATTTATATAACATATATTTTTTATTTTATAAAAATTTAGTCTTTTCATTTCTCTTTTGACTTATGTGTATGGATCTAATGTTCATAGTAAACATTTCATGCAAGGTTTAAGAACTTTAAAAAAACCATTGAAATTTTATATGGGTCCACCACCCATACTTGAAAAAACTATTAAGGGAATTCCCTAAACAATCAGTATGGATCTAATACCCATATTAAAATTTTCATACAAGGTCCAAAAATTATTTAAAAATTATTGAAAATTTATATGCGTCCAACACCTATACTTAGAAAAACATTTATCAAATTTAAACTTTGAACTTTGTCTAATCTTAATCAAGATTTAGAAAGGATCTGCCCCTTAACTGGAACCAAGTGGAAATCTTGGTTTTTGGTATATTCCTATCGGTTTAGATGAATTTGTAATGTATTGTTAAAAAGCCTATACGCATAAGATGGAGATTTGTGTTAATGTTCTTAGGCAAAACATTGTTACTGAGGTAGTATATCTCATCCTTGGATAAATGTGTTTTTATACTAGGGAAGTCATGTCAATCTTTTCCAATATAAATTATGCAATTGCACTAGGAAGACTTTGATCCCTTCTAAAGTAAATTGTATAATCACACTAGAAAAGTTGAGTTTATCACATCCGTGAAAGAAGAGTAAGCTATTGCTCTAAAAAGATGTTGAGTCGATCCAATCCTTGAAGAAATATGCAATCGCACTAAGAAGACTATATCAATCTCTTTCATGGTAAATTATGCAATTATACTAGGGAGACTTTAAAACCTTGTAAGGTAAATTATACAATCTCTCTAAGAAGATTGGGTTTATCTCATTCTTGAAAGGTTGTAGGTTTATTTCTTTAAAGAGATGCCATATTAATCTTATTATTAGAGAAATATACAATCTCATTAGGCAGACCATATCAATCAATTCTAAGGTAAATTATACAGTCATACTAGAAAGACTAATTTCATCTCAATCTTAGAAAGTTGTGGGGCTATTGCCTATCATTGGAAAAAAGTAGAGAGACCATGTTAATTCATTTCTATGTAAATTATACAATCATAATAGGGAGAATTTAATCCCTTCCAAGGTAAATTATGTAATTGTATTAAAAAGACTAATTATATTTCATCTTTATAAGGTTATAAGGTTATTTCCCTTTATATCACCTGGTGAAAAGAAAACATTGTTACTTTAAATAATTCAATTCATATATATGAACTTGTATTTTTAATATTTGACCATGGTATATTTTCATTACCTTTTAAGATATAATCAATTCAATGACATTTCTATTGAGATCATAATCTTTGTTCTAAATGAGGAGATAATAGAGTTTCTCTAGTAAATGTCTTTTAGGCAATTGCCAAGTAGACTTCATATGTTTTATGGTTTGAACCAACATTCCACTTATACTTGTTGAAAGCTTTCTAAAATCTTGTGGCTCCAACTGTATTCATGAAGTTGGAAAACATCTAACCCAAATTTACTCATCTCATTAAGCCCATAGGTAAGTAAAAGAAATTATACTCTGACTTCAAATAATCAAATCATTGCATAGACTTTCCTACTTCTTATTGAAATATTATTGAAGCTTTAATGAAGTAGATGTTCCAACAATTCTAGGAAGATCTATGATACATTTCATTGTACGGGTGATTTGATTATATGCCTTTGATAGTGACTATGGATGTCAATAAACTAGTTTTGAAAGATCAATCGATGGCTTTTTTATCAATTCCCATAAAAGGCACTATTGATGACGTTCTAAAAAATACAAGTAGCTTAAAAACAAAGCTTATGTATTGGATAATCAATTAATATATTGGTTCCAATAATTTCAGTCATTCTTCCTTATCAAAGTGGCTGATGGATAGTTTCAAAATCATTTTTGTGAATATAGAAACTCTCTGATGTTTAAATAAGTATCTTTTTTTAGATAAAAAAAAGGTATTCTAAAAAGAGAATCTTAAAATAAATATGCAATTACTAATAAAATTAGAGAACCTATTACTTTTAAAGATCCGATGGATCTTTATAGCCAATCTTTCTTACCTTTTGGTGGAGAGTTGACTCAAAAATCCTCCTTTTCTGATAATATTAAAACATTTTTTATATTCCAAAGAGGGAAAATATTTGACTCATTAGAAAAAAAAAATATTTAACTCATAAGAATATTGTGGTCCAATATAAAACCTGATAAGATTATCAAAGCCACTCATACTTGGACTCAACTATTAGTTGATCTCGAGAGTGATGGGTCTAACAACTTGTCAAACCTATATATGATTTGGCTTCGCGTTTGGCTAAGCCCAAAAGATGTTGCATTATCACTCTGTTTTTTATTCCCTGTTTTGAACATGGATTTTAGGCAAAAAAACATGTATAAAATACGTTGTTCCATCATTTAGCTAGTTTTTTTTTTCAACACATTTTTTTTATGAAACGAACATTATTTAATTCTTTAGAAGGTTTAATCTTCAAGTTAGAAAATCAAATGGAAGTAATTATAGACCATGATTAAATTCCATAAATAGTCAACTAAACTATTATGATGTTTTGTTACATGTGACATAGTCCATATATTAAAAAAAAAATTGATTTCATTTTTCTTTGAAAAAACTTTAAAAAGCAGGTACAAGGAATATGTTTGCTTATTTGAATAAAGTCCATAGAAATGAAGTGTGAGACACAGTGAAAACAAAAGGCTTTTCCATATTTAAGATGAGGTTGATGTGTAAGGGGTATATGTTTTCCATGTGAGTTATGATTTTTATAGCTAAGTCTTTCAAATATTTCCTAGTGGACTATGAGTGTGAAATGGTCTTCTTGAGCAACTTTTTGATGTTCGTTCTTAATCTTCAGAGCTTTTATGTGTAGTGTTTGCAATGCATTTCATATTATGTATTTTTTTCATTTTGATGGATCAAGATTTATCAATATTTTTTCAATGAAATTAGGTGTCGCGACTTGCGCCTCATATTGGGTATTGTTTGGGCTCGGGCTTGTGATCTAATCCAACACCTGACATCCTAAAAGAAAAGGAAGAGAATGGTGAAAAAAGTACAATATGTAAACACCTAAAATACAATAGAAAAGAGTTAACACTCTAAGATATAACAATTCCTCTCTTTTAAAAAGGTTTAGAAGATTTTTCATTAGGGAGACCATATCAATCAATTTTAAGATAAATTATGCAGTCATACTAAAAAGACTAATTTCATCTTATTCTTAGAAAGTTGTGGGGCTATTGCCCTATCATTGGAAAAAAAAAGTGCAATTGTATTAGGGAGACTATGTTAATCCCTTTCTAGGTAAATTATACAATCATAATAGGAAAAATTTGATCCCTTCCAAGGTAAATTGTGTAATTACATTAAAAAGACTGATTATTCATCTTTATAAAGTTATAAGGTTATCTATTTTTATATCACCTGATGCAAAGAAAACATCATTACTTTAAATACCTATAAGGTTATCTCTTTTTATATCACTTGATGCAAAGAAAACATCATTACTTTAAATAATTCAATTCATATATAAGAACTTGCATTCTTAATCTTTGACCATGGTATATTTTTATTATCTTTTAAGGTATAATCAATTCAAAGACATTTCTATTAAGATCATAGTCTTTGTTCTAAATGAGGAGATAATAGCGTTTCTCTAATAGATGTCTTTTGGGCAATTGCCAAATAGACTTCATATGTTTTATGGTTTGAACCAACATTCCACTTGTACTTGTTGGAAACTTTCTAAAATTTCAAGGCTCCAACTATATTCATGAAGTTGGAAAACACCTAACCCAAATTTGCTCGTCTCTTTAAGCCTATAGGTAAGTAAAAGAAATTATACTCTGACTTCGAATGATCAAATTATTGCATAGCCTTTCCTATTTCTTATTGAAATGTTATTGAAGCTTTAATGAAGAGATGTTCCAACAATTATAGGAAGATGTATGATACATTTCATTCTAGGAGTGATTTGATTATATGCCTTTGATAGTGACTATGGATGTCAATAAAGTAGTTTTAAAAGACCAATCGATGTTTTTTTTATCAATTCCCACAGAAGACACTATTGATGATATCCTAAAAAATCCAAATAGTTCAAAAACAAAGTTTATGTGTTGGATAATCAATTAATATATTGGTTCCAACAATTTGATTCATTCTTTCTAGTCAAAGTGACTGGTCGATGGTGTTAAGATAATTTTTATGAATATAGAGACTCTCTGGTGCTGAAGTAAACATCTATTTTTAGACAAAAAAAAATGGTATTCTAAAGAGGGAATTTTAAAATAAATATATAGTCAATAATGAAAATTGAGAACCTATCACTTTTAAAGATCCAGTGAGTCTTTATAGCCAATCTTTCTTACTTTTAGTGGAGGGTTGACTCAAAAATCCTTTTTTTCTCATAATATTAAAACATTTCTTATATTTCAAAAAGAAAAAATATCTTTGTCTTATTAGAGAGAAATATCTTTGACTCGTAAGAATGTTGTAGTCCAACATAAAGCTTGATAAAATTGTCAAAGCCACTTATACTTGGACTCAACTATTAGTTGAGCCCAAGAGTGATAGGTCTAGCAACTTATCAAACCTATATATGATTAGGCTCAGCGTTTGGCTAAGCCTAAAAAGTGTTGCACTATCACTTTGCTTTCGATTCCTTGTTTTGAACATGGATTTTAGGCAAAAAAAAAACATGTATAAAATATGTTATTCCATCATTTAGCTAGTATTTTTTCTAACATGTGTTTTTCTGAAATGAACATTATTTAATTTTTTAGATAGTTTAATCTTCAAGTTAGAAAATCAAATGAAAGTAATTATAAACCATGATTAAATTCCATAAATAGTCAACTAAACTATTATGATGTTTTGTTACATGTGACATAGTCTATATATTTTTTAAAAAAAATAATGATGTTGATTTCATTTTTCTTTGAAAAAACTTAAAAGAGCATGTAAAACTAAAAACTAAAAAGTGTAAGACACATAGTAAAACTAAAAAGCTTCTCTATATTTGAGATAAGGTTGATTTGCAATGGGTATATGTTTTCCATATGAGTTATGATTTTTATAGCTAAGTCTTTCATATATTTTCTAGTGGGCTATGAATGTGAAATGGTTTTCTTTAGCAACTTTTCCATGTTCATTCTTAATCACCAGAGTTTTTCTGTGTAATGTTTGCAATGCACTTCATATTATGTATTTCTCCATTCTGATGGATGAAGATTTATCAATATTTTTTCAATGAAATTAGGTGTTACGACTTGGGCTCAATATTGGGTATTGTTTGGATTTGGGCTTGTGGTCTGATCCAACTCCTGATATCCTAAAACAAAAGAAAGAGAATGGTGAAAAAAGTACAATATATTAACATCTAAAATATAAAAGAAAAGAGTTAACACTTTAAGATATAACAATTTCTTTGTCTTAAAAAGGTTTAGAAGATTTCTCAATAGTGGTTTTTGTAGATTATTGTTAGAGATCGTATATTTAGACAACTTGTGGTTTGCGATAAGTAAATGCTTAAAGCCAAAACAAAAATCTAGTTTTTAGATAATCTTCTCATAAACCCTAAAAAACACTAGATATGTTTAACAAGACCCTTAAAACTCCTATAAAACTTCATATTTAATGTTTTTGCTACTTTTATGTGTTTCAAGAAACCCCATATAATTTTGGTTAAGATGAAGCTTTGGATTGTTTGATTTTTTCTTGTGAAGTTTTTTTTATTAAATTGAGAATTCATTTTCCAATTAATGAGTATGGTGAAAATCAGGTGGCCCAAAATATGTCTTGTGGCGATATACATCTATTTGGGGTTCATTTCCTAGTAGGGTTAGGTTTAATATGATTGATTAAAATTTTGATGGATTGTTCCTCACAAAAAAATGAATAAGATCATATAACTTTGAGTGTTTAAAAATATAATAATAGTTATTTTTAAAAATGTTTTTTGTTGAAAATATATTAAAAGAATATTTTTTTATTTTTAAAAATTTATTTTAATATTAATACATCAAAACAATTTTAAATAAAAAAATAATATTTAAAAAACAATTTAATTTTAAATGCCCTTAAATAATGCCTGATTATAGTATATAACTGGTCTTGGATCCTCACTGCAAGTTAACTTTTGTAGTCGTTCATATGAAAAATTAAAGATACCCTTTTGCATGCGGTTGCCTGTTAGCAATGATTGCATGCTACCTCTCTGTCTCTGTGCGCTAATTACTGATTAGGCTTCCTTTAATAATAAATTTTAGTTTTGTTTTTTTAGAGAGATTTAAAATCTAAAAATCATTGCCTCACATGTGAGCTCCACGTTGGTGTTAGATGCGGTTTGACTATTTAAGACAGAAAAGTGCTCTTTCGTCTAACCCTCCCTTCTGTGCTTCTTCGGTTCAGTCCCTTCATCCTTTCTGGGTCCATTCCCATCATATCAATAGCCATGGATAATGTTCATCATAAGGTTTCCAGCAGTCTTGCTAGCAACGTTTGAATCTTGAAATTATATCATTAGTTCAAGTCCTTGATTGGCCACTAGAGGCTTACATGGTCGTTAACTTCAGGGCCCGTGGGATTAGTCGTGGTGCGCGCAAGCTGACCCGGACACCCATATTAATCTAAAAAAATAGCCATGAATAATGTTCATCATAAGGTTTCCAGCAGTCTTGCTAGCAACGTTTTAATCTTGAAATTATATCATTTTCTTTTCATATTAAATCATAAATATGCCCCTCCAGGTTTGGAAAACATTTAAAAAGTCAATTAACTAATTAATTATGATTTAATTTGAATAAATAGTATTCTAGGGCAATAAACTCATGATCAAGCTGTAAACGGATTAAAAAACACAATAATTGAATATATAGTTTTTAAGACTACGAGGACTAATTAAGTAGTTTCGATAAACTATATATTATGGGTGAAGATCTTCTCTATGTGCTAAATTTAGGCAACCTTATTCATAGAGGAAACATGTGGTAGAGGAAACATGTGGAATTCTTATCATGTGGATGAAATTAGTTGAAGTAGCAAAAGAAATGGACAGAACACATGCTTGTCCCTCAATGTGGGATGATTTTGTTTTTGAAGAGGATCTTGACATGGTCTTGTTGATGTTGAAATATATACTCCTATTGTCACCAAAAATTGGCACTCCAAAGTCTTACATTATTAGTGTGGAAAAATAGAAACCACGTATTATTTTCTAGGTAACTGTGAGTTAGTTTAAGTATATTTTAATTAATTTTTAAAATTTTAAAATTAATAATGAGATAAATATTTAGTGTTTCTAAAATTTATAATATTTAAATTAGTAATCTTTAATAAATAAATTCAGGATATATGTCTAGTTAAATTATACTTTTAGATTGTTAAAGAGCTTTTGAAAAAAATTAATTTTTTTAAATAAATATTTTTTTGTTATTTTTAGATTATTTTAATATGTTAATATTAAAATAATTTTAAAAAAATAAATAAATATATATATATATATTTAATATATTTTTAAATAAAAAATATATTAAAAAATAAATATAATTTTACTCCCGTGCATGCTAGAAAGCATGTATTATTTCAACACATGAAGGACAATGAAAGATAGTACAGTTTGGTTCAGTTTCTCCAAAGCGAAGGAGGGGACAAACAGTCCAACTAATGTCCCGTTAAGCACTCAAAGTCCAATGCAGGTAAAGTTACATGTCTCCCTGCATGATTGACCAATGGCCACCGAAAGAATATAATAGCGTGTTTGGAAGGAAACGGGGGAAACGATTGATTTTTAAAGTTTTTTTATTTTTTTTATTTTTATAATTTATTTTTAATAATTTAAAATTTAAAATTAAAAAAATTAAAAAATTAATTTTCTTAGAAATACATGGCCAGCCATGTATTATCTTTTTCTTGTTTGAAAGTTATACTGTTGTGATCAAGTGAGTTGATTATTTTTAAATTTTGGTTTTCATTCTGGTGGTGAAAATTGTAAAACTTTCAATAATATGAAATGATTCTATTCAAATCCCAACAGAATCTGTAGATCAATGAATTGTAGATCAAAGCCTAGAATTTGAATCCGAGTGAAAAGAAAGAAGGATGCTCAAGGACAGTGTGGCATTTATTCAAGATAAAAAAAATTAATGTAAATTGTAAACGATGAAATAATTAGAGTGGTTTAGTATATAAATTAAGATTCTGATTGGGATTGTGGTGCAATTTATTTTTCATTAAAAATTAATATTTTTTATTTTAAATTAATATTTTTAAAATATTTTGATATGTTGATGTTAAGAATAAAAAAATAAATATTAATTTAATATATTTTTAAATAAAAATATTTCAGAAAGCAATCCTTATCACATAACTATCTAACTAGGACATTACTTTTTGTTATGTCCAATTAAGATATTAAAATGGTTGCATTTCATAAAAAAAATTGTAATAATTATATTTATAATGGATTCAATTGATAGCAAACAACTAAAAAAGAGAGAGAAAGAGACAGATGAAATGGTCCCTTCATGAATTTAAGAGTTCTCTAGGACTTATTTCCTCTTTGTTTATAGATATATGTATGTGTATACATGTGTGTGTATATATTATGATATTCTCTAAATTTATATGTGTGATTCTCAATAAACTGATTGCTATATTCTAGATTTATTGTTTATAGTTAATCTATGTAAATCACTATATCTTCATGATTCACTAGTTTTAGCTTATGTCATATTAAGATAAGAACAACTCTTTTTTAAAAACATTTAAATGAAGTTCTTCAAAAGAAAATAAAAGAAAATGACTTTATAATAATAAATGAATGATAAAAAAAATAAGGTGAATGATGTGGCCTTGATGATGTTCCAACTCTAATTATTAGATTGAATTTTAATGAGAAGAAATGGCTAAAAAAACCACATGTGATTTATTGGAAAAGATGGAATCTTATAATTGACCAAGTAATTAATGAAAAAGCTCTTAAAAAAACATTATTTATAAATGTTGTGCATGAAAAAAGTATATTAATAAAATATTATCTTAATAAGTTTAATTTATTTATTTTAATTTTTATCTGTTAGTGTTGAAATTGATGATAAAAATTAAATTCTATTATTGCTATATTCTTTATCTACTATGTTTCTATTTAGTAAAAACAAGAATATAATTTTAAAGGAGGTTAATTCTTTCTTAGTTTCTAAAGATCTTGTTAAGAAATAATTATATGGAAATTC
This sequence comes from Populus euphratica, assembly GCF_000495115.2. Taxonomy (NCBI): domain Eukaryota; kingdom Viridiplantae; phylum Streptophyta; class Magnoliopsida; order Malpighiales; family Salicaceae; genus Populus; species Populus euphratica. Next base: position 87,955 of record NW_011499857.1, read on the forward strand.
TAACCATAATTAAAGGGATGTATTTATAGCAATAGTATCCCAAAAAAGTGAGCCTTAGGTAATAATAGTGATTGTCAGATATCAAAATTATAAAATAAAAATTTGATCTATTTTTATTGTAAAAAAAGGACTCATTAGGACCACCTATCCTGAATGGAAGAAGGAAAAACATAAATTATAATTGGGGTGGCCATTGTCAAAGGAACAAGGATAATAATGATTAAAAAAAAACATTAAAGCTAAAATCGTTTAATATAATTATAATATATTAGAATATGTTCTTACTACATCCAATAATTCAGGTTTCAAAAACAATTAGATAATAGATACATGTTGTTTATTTTATATTACTCTCACTAAGAGTTAATTATACATACACGAGTTTATTAATAATAAGATTGTTTTAATGAGTAATAATTTTTCTATCATTGTTATTGGAGTTTATTAGTAATAAAATTGTTTTAATGAGTGCTAATTTTTCTATCATGGTTATTGGAATTGAGATTGGTCATATTAGAATGTATAATGAAATAGTTAGGACACTAATGTTAGACATGTTCATAATATGAAGAAAAATCTAATTTCTTTAGGTATTCTTAATAATAAAAGGTACAAGTATTTTACTGAAAATAGAGTTATACGGGTCAACAAAAAAGCACTTACTATCATAAAAGAAAAATTGGATATCTATCTAAATGTATTCTAGGGAGCTATAATGATTCGAGATGATGTACTTTCCTCGTTTTAAATGTCAAATTCATATATAAACTAGTTATAGCATATGAGACTAGTACATGAGTGAGCAAAGAATGGGTATGATGAGTAAAAACAATTTACTTAATTATTAAAGTACAAGTTATTTAAAATTGGATAAATAAAATTAAGTTCGCTTTGATGGTTTGGTTCATAAAACCTAGGGTATTTTGAATTATATTTATTTTGATCATCTAATTTTTTAAAATTTGATATTAGATATATGTTGGCTTTTATTTATAAATACTTTAATAAGATTTGGGTTTATTTTATTAAATACATGCATTAAGTATTTAATAATTTTAAGCAAATATAGATAATAATTGAAAAACAAACAAGAAAAGTGATGAAACAACTTAAGACAGACAATGCCTTTTTAAAATTTGATATTAGATATATGTTGGCTTTTATTTATAAATACTTTAATAAGATTTGGGTTTATTTTATTAAATACATGCATTAAGTATTTAATAATTTTAAGCAAATATAGATAATAATTGAAAAACAAACAAGAAAAGTGATCAAACAACTTAAGACAAACAATAGTTTTGCGTTATTTTTTCATTAGAGATTAGTGAGTTTTATATGGAAAAAGGTATTAATAGACATGAAATGGTTAGGTATACATCTCACCAGATTAAAATAGTATAAAAATGTTTTAGCATGCGAAATGTAACTACTTATTTCTCGTTTCAAATTGTTAATTGTATAATATTTATTGTTATTTAAGGATATGCAATTTATATCTCTGTTCAATAATATCCAAAGTAGTAGAATGTCTTATGTATACCATGGTAGGCACTCATCTAAATTTAGCTCATGTACTTTAGTATGGTTAGCAAGTGTATAACTAATATAAGTAAGGAATATCTATAGGTTATGAAATGGATCTTTAAGCATTTAAAAGGTATTTTGCATACTTGCATGGTATATGAGAGATAAATTAGTTGTGTTAATAGTTATATTTATTTTTATTATGTTTAAGATCGTAATCATAAGAGACCAATCGAAAGGTATACACACACAAATACACATATATATAACATTACTAATTTTGTTATTAGTGGAAAGACTACTTTATAATATACTATGGTATTGTCTACGACAATTAGAATACTTAGTAATGCTTGAAGAAGTGAAAAGGCTATATAATTGTGGGTTTTATTTAATGAGCTCAATTAAGATGAAGATTTGATTATTATATAATGCAATGTTCAAACTGTCACATATATAGCTAGACATGTTCCATGAAAAGATAAAACACATTAATATTAGGGCTATATTTGTTTTCTGGAAAATAATTTTTGGGAAATCACTTTCCAAACTTTCTTGTGTTTATCTGGCATTAGAAAAGTTGATCAACGAAAAACACTTTCTAGTAAAAAAAATTTATCTTGGTTTCCAAAAAAGTGTTTTCTTGAAAAATTTGGACAAAAAACACTTTTTGGAAGTTGTGAAAAATTTAGAAATGTCATATAAATTACTTATTATATCAAATTTGATCCTCAAACTTTTGATTACTATATATATTTTGTTTTGAATATTTATTTTTCAATTTCATCTCTTAAAATTTAATTTTTATATTAACTTTGGTCCTCATTTTTATAATTGTTGTTTACTTTTTTCTTATCATTTTTTTTATTGAAATTTGTTATCTATCAAATTTGGTCCTCATTTTTTTTTGTTACTTATTTTATTTGAAATAATTTATGAAATGTTAATTATTATTATTTTAATTTCTTCATCTTTTTTTTTTTTAGATTTGATGTCTATTATTTTGATTTTTATTTATTTTATTTAAGATAATTCATGAAATTATATTTTTTTTCAATTTCATTCTCATTCAACTTTTTAAAATGTAAGAATTTTTTTTTCATTATTTTAATAAACTTGAGAAAAATAAAATATTAATAGTTTATTTTCCAGTTTATTTTTCATGACATAACCAAACACTGGAAAGTATTTTCCAACTTATTTTATATTACACTACCAAACATCAGAAAATAATTCACTTTCCTGTAATTCATTTTCCAAAAAAAAAACTACTTTCTAATAAACAAACGGGGCCTAGGTTTAATTTTATTCTAGATATTACTACTTTGAGTGATATTGTTGTGAAAAAAATTGACACAAAGAATAATCTAACTAATATGTTAACAAAGTCATTTCCATTATTTAAGTTAAAACATTGCTTGAACTTGATTTTTATAATGAGTAACATCATGACTTCACATTAAAAGGCTCAATGATGAAGGTGAATAGCTTTGCCTGTTAAGAAACTTTAAGTCATGATGAAAATTTGTTAAGACACGACACAAATTCAAATCTTTATTTTATAAGCACTTCACACATAACAATAAAAACTTTATATTGTTATAACTGATTTTTCTAGAGAAAAAAATCCTTATAGGATTATGACTAATCCTTTACCTATTAGAACTAAAGACATTTCTCAAAACATGTGCTCAAGTCTAATTTTTCAAATGATGATTTTGCATTCTTTTAAGTGTTAAATAAAAACTTAGAAAGAGAAATTCATAGTGTATTATGAAAGATTAAGTGCATTTGAGATCTTAGTTTGACATTTCTATAAAATTTCTTGTTGCGATTATAATAAAATTTCACCTTTACACTTGTAAATATAAGCATAACCGGATCCTATAAAATTATAGTGTTGAGTGATGGTTTCTTTTTTGTTTATTGTAATATTCTCTATAAGTATATGTGCGATCATTAACAAAATATTTATCTATAATTTAAAAATTATGTAAAAATTAAAACTATGAATAAACATATCATTTGTACAACTATAAATCTCTGACTAGTTGATAACTAGATAGGTTACCTATACTTTACTGCAAGTTGCCTCCAAGTTTTGTAATAAAATGGTTCCAAATGTTAATTGAAAGAATAAAAAGTCTATTGTACAAAATTCTAGTGAGAAAAAAATGGTGAGACAAAGAAAGCATGGCAAGCCATTACGCAAAAACTTAGTTGCTAAGTATTTTTACGGACAAACTAAATGCAAAACCAATAGCAACTATGGTTGTTAATCTACATAACCTATGTTTTAGTAAGCATAACCCTTCTTATTAAAAAAAAAGGAGGCTATTTAGGAGGGGTTGTTTAGAAATCATTTTATGGAAAAGCAATATAGGGACCTAAGCTTGGTTTCATAAGAAGTGCAAAATATTATAATGATTTCTTTAATAGCTCTTAAAAAGTGCATAGTCATTGGTCCTACAATGAATTGATCATGTCAATACATTGATTATAGAATGAAATAAGCTGAAGAAAACCAAGCAGTCAATATTTTGGATTTCCTAAAACAATATTGATAATTTCAAACGCGTGAAAAAATACATAAACAAAACAATAGAAGTTGTGATCAGTGAAGGACAGGAAAAAAAATGAAAATAAAATAATCAAGAAGCATATAGAAAAATCCAAATAATTAAATGGAAGCTAAACATAAAGAAAACCAACTTATTTTAGTCTTAAAGCCTAAAACAATTCACAAAGCTTAGATTTAGTGCAACAACACTGTTTGTACTTATTTGCTTTCTAAAATAATTAAATATATAAAAAAAGAGAGTAAAAGAGTCAAAATAAATAATATAATGCATTTAGCTGACAATCTAATTAAATAAAGAAAATCTAAAGGGCTTACTATCAACTAAATAAAAACAAAAGATATCAACACCAATCTATAATAGAATATCTTTTCTTTTAACACCATTGTTCAATTTTGTATTTGTGAAGAAAATAAAATAAAACCAAGTGAAAAGGGAAAATTATATAAAAAAAAAAAGAAACATACCTTCCACTAAAGTGAGAAAATGAGTCTTCAAGTTCTCTCCTATCACTCAACAATAAATCATCCAATTGATGGCAAATAAATAATAATTTAACCATTTAAGAATCAAGAAATCCATTTATTATCCTTCTACATTCATACCCAAATAAACCAAGAACTCAATACCTAATAGATTCTACACACTAAAAAAACTACTTTTATATAATACCTATTGGAAAATTATTTGATGATTATGACAAATAAAAAAATCAATGTCAAGAATCATAATTTAATAACAATCCCATCAAGATTGCATGAAAATGAAAACCCCATAACAAGAATTCAATATCTTGATAATATAGGCTTGTTCAAGATTTTAAGAGAATTTAAAGCATAATTCTTTATCAACAAATACAATTTTTATCGGGAGTATTTTTTAAAGAGTGTGAAGATTTGATGTTATCTTTATTAGATTATCCATTGTCAATTGATGTACCATGTACCTCAATTTTAGGTAAAAAACATGTTTGGCTAGATTATTTGCAATTCAATAGTTAAAATAATTTTATGAATTAGTAAAAAAAGAAAGAAAAAACCTTTTTTTCTTTTAAAATCTCAATTAGGTGTTTTCTTTAAAAATCTCAAAAGGCATTTGTCATTTTCTATTAAAAAAAATATAATAAAATAGTTTGTTTATGAAAACTCAATATGTTTTTTTTTTTTTGTAAAACACAATAATAGTACTAAAGAATAGTTATAACTTATAGCAACTAACTTAAAAATATTTTTTACAAAGTTAATCAATTCCTAACCTTTTATAAGCTATTAAGGGATTTGAATCAAATGGCCTCTTTTCCTATAATACATCAATCTACTTCTCACTTTCAACAAATAAATTTGGTTATATGATGTAAATACTCAAAAGTAAATTGAATAAATTACCAAACAATTAACCTAATTGACCACCATTTCTTTGCTACCATTCAAGAATGTAAATCTTGTTTTACTTTTCTTTAATATGTAAAACATATTTAAAGACACAACATTGAATTTTCTTGAATTAAATTATATAAAATTTTTAAAACTTAACAATTTTTCCTTTTCTTTTCAACTATTTTCTCAATAACCAAACAAAGAAAAATCATAAAAAATCACAAAAAGAACAAAAAATCCCATAAAAATAAAAAATTGATACTCCTATTAAAAAAAATATGGTACCTAATAAATGAAATAAAAGGAATTTTTAGGAAAAATGAGAAGGAAAAGACCCACAAGAGAAAAAACTTCCAACATTCGGATACCTTTACATTAGAAAAAAGTAAAGTGAGTTAATGAATAAATGAGAAAGATGTGATTCTTATTAAAAATAAATAAATTAATATAAAAAAGGTACTTAATAGAAGAAAGCATAAAAGAAGCACAAAACTAAAAAAGACTTTGCTTATTTACATACTATTAGTTGTAAAATCTAGCTAGAGGCAACTATTCTTGGCAAATGCTTACATGAAATTCTTTGTTGTTTCAAGATGTTTAATATTTTTATTTTCTTTTGTACTTAGTACCACAAACTCATATCTTCTTAAGATGGGTCTAGTCTTGATGTACAACCATTAACATACAGAGTCAATAACTATATTGAAAAATCATGATAAATAATGTTATACATAAAGTACCTCTCTCCAACTAAAAAATCTTGTATAAAATCTTATATTTGAAAACTATAATGTCTATTACTAGTCATCTAACATATTTTACACCATCTAAAGCTTCAAATGCGATGCTCACTTTTTTAAAGAAGGATTGTAATTTTGGTCAAGTTCTTTTATCTCTATATAATGTATCATTTTTTTAAGGAGATCATTGCTTTTTGATTTTTAATTAGACAATACTCTATCTCATGGTTATGAAGATGAAGACCGTTTAAAGCTACTAAGGCTATCGACTTTCTTGGTGATCCTATGTACTAGCATATAAAATATAATGTTGTTAAAAAAGCTTAGAGAGTTCTTAGGTCTCTCTAATTTGCATTACCTAGATTATTTTATAACTAGTCGTTTAACAAACTATAACTTTATTATAATATAGTCACAAATTGGTATGGATAAGTTGAATTCATTTCAAGTTTGTCAATATCACAGGGATAACCCTTTTTAAAGAGCTCTTATTCATTTTATGCCATAAAATAATTTAGATTTAATAAAAGTAGAATGTATAAACAACACCAACTTATAAGCATTATCTTAAGTAGGACATTGGAGGACATATAAGCCATATTATAAAACATATTTTTTGGATTTCATACAAACTTAAATACAAAACTCTATAAAAAAATTGACCTAATTAATGCTTGCATCAATCTTAGATACAAAATCTTTGATCATTTTTTTTTCAATGCTTGTCTCTGTATGTATATAAGCAAAACCCAACATCAATATAAGCTAATAAAAAAACAACCCAAAACCATGTAATGTATTATGGTTTGAATTTAACATGCTTAAAGATTTTGAATTATATTGAAAGAAGTGGAAAAATAAGAAAAAAGACTTTTTAACTTCTTAATCCTCATGCCTACCCTTTTTTTTTTGTTTACATCTTTTACTTCCATAATACTTCATAAGTCGTTTTTTTTTTAATTTTTTTATCAAAAAATAAATAAAAATACATGAAAAAAAAGAGAAATAAATAAAAAAAAATTTAACAACCAACTTTTCTGGAAACAAATCAAACAACTAAAAAATCAGTAAAGGTCTTTGAAAACATGAAGCTAAAAACTAGATGAAGAACTAGAAGAAAATGAGTGGCTTACACCAAGGCCACTATAATTAAGGTTACACGCCTCTACTCTCTTTTCTTCCAGCCTTGCAAAAAAGATAATAAATCATTGATCCCTCTCTCTCTATGTCCTTTTAGGATTTACAAGGCTTTTCATCCCTCTTTATAGCCTCCTCTCTATCTCTTTAGTTGGTAAAAAGAGATTAAAAAAAAGAAGAAATTTGATGACAAAGAACCAAAAGTAAGAAGATGTAAAAACCAAAAACAATATTTCAATTAAAAAAAAACTGCCATCGAAAGGCGAAGCACTGAAAGATAAGACGAAGCATCAATTAAACTGTTCCTCGACTTGAAAAGGGTAATAAAATTGTCAGATAAAGAAAGAAATTAATGAGCAATTTCAGGAGACGTAAATATTAGCACAACGAAAGGCTAATAAATAATAAAACCACCACATCCTCTCTCTGCTCACATTCTTCTTCATTGACTGTAACCTGTCAGTCAGGTGTGTCTTGCTTCTTTATAGTTATTAAAACCCTCCCTCCCTCCATCTCCCTCCCTCTCTGAACTACAAATAAACGGAAGAGAAAGATGCTTGTTTCAGCAATGCAGGTAGGGTAGTTTTGAGTTGAAAGTTTGTTGAATCAGTAAGAAAGAAAAATAACTCTGATCTTGTAACCTTCTATTCTAATTTATTTTATGTATCTTAGATAATGATTTCTTCTTTATGTAGACAAGAACAGTAGAAGTGAGGAATGTATCAGATCTAGCAAGTGAGAGAGAGGTTCAGGAGTTCTTCTCCTTCTCTGGCGAAATCGAACACATTCACATCCAGCGGTACTTTTTTATGTTTTTCTTTTTGTGTTTGGTTGCTGAGAAGACGTTGGAAACTGGAAAGAACATGCAAAACTGCATCTTGGGTCTTGAACTCCTAGTGTTTCTTGAGTGGTTCTTTATCTTTGTTTTCTTTGGACTTTCTTTCCTTCTTCTTTTTCTTTAAAGAAGAAAAAAGTGGAATTATTATGCTAAACTAGTTTCAGGGTTTTGTAGTTGAGATACAAAAAGATTGGAGCTTGAGTTAGTTGTCTGTTATGTTTGCTGAATTGAAGTTGTGGTTTTGTTGGGTGCAGTGAAAATAGGCAATCAAAAACTGCGTTTGTTACATTCAAAGATCCTAAAGCACTTGAAATTGCGTTGTTGTTATCGGTGGGTTCACTACTTTCCATTTACTTGTATATCCGAGTTGTTTTCTATTGGGAAATCAGATGAGTTATGTGATGCACTTTAATCCCTGTAATTTGAATTTGAAGAACTGGTTTCTTTGTTTCTTTTTCTCTAAACTTTAAGCAATGGAATGCTTTTCTTTAACTCTTTCCCATTCTGATGTCAATGTACATTTTTTTTCTCAATATAGTATTAAATATGGAAAGCATATTGATTCTCGTTTTGATTTTTCCTTGACGAAGACTTTTGCTTTGAAAAGTAGAGGGTGCCAGTCTGTCTTATGTTGTCATCTCTGTTTTAATAAAAGAAGGATAAGCCCTTAGAAAGGAAAGGGGCTCCAATGAGCATTAACAAACAGAGAAAAGCAGAGGGTGCTGGTTAATCTGCTGATTGATCATATGAGTAGTCACGATGATAGTGAAGCTGTAGAGAGTAAGAGTTATGTGTTTGTGATGCAGGGAGCAACTATAGTAGACCGGATAGTGAGTATAACCCCTGCTGAAAATTATGTACTGAATCGTGAGCTACAGGTTTTTCCACTATCCCATAACTCAAATCTCTTGTCAACTGATTTTGCTAAATATTTCCGTTCTTGATTGCAAATGTGCAATTCATGCAGGAAGTAAGGAACGTGGAAAATGCTGTCTCTGTAGTTCCTTCGGAAAATTTCCCCTCAAATGTTGAGGTAGTCAAAATCATCAGCAATAATCTTACTTGACATATTTTTAGACATATCCATCTATTTATGGTGGATGTGAGAGACTTTTCATGAATATAATTCCTTTTGCTGCTATGGAACAATCATATTTAGATTGGTGTTGTCTTTTATTTGCAAATGGATTTGATTAAATACTGAAGATACCTAGTTGCTTCTTGCTTATCTTTATGATTGAGCAAGTTGAATCTTGACCGTCAATATTCTTACCTCTTTTGTCTTTAGTAGCCAGGAGCCATTTTACTTGCGCTTTAGGGTGATAGGTGGTTTGCGACCTGTGTCTTTGTCTCACCATGGGCCTGTTTGGTTATAAACAATGATGGTGTTTAGATACCCTTGGTTCTTGTTTAGTGATTTAGGCCTTAAAAATTTGGCTTTCAACTTTATTATCTTAAGGCTGTCCTGTCTCTCTTAGCAGGGGAAAACTAGCCCTTCAGGCAGTGGAAGAGTCTATGTCAGCAGAGCACAAGAAGTAGTCACAAGTGTGCTAGCAAAAGGTTCGGCTATTGGCCAAGATGCAATGAATAAGGCCAAGGCATTTGATGAGAAACATCAATTGAGTGCGAGTGCATCCGAGAAGGTAACTTCTTTTGACCGGAGAGTTGGGCTAACAGAGAAATTGACGATTGGAATTTCGGTAGTTAATGAGAAAGTGAAGTCTGTTGACCAAAGGCTTCATGTGTCGGATAAAACAATGGCAGCGATATTTGCAGCAGAAAGGAAGCTAAATAACACAGGATCAGCTGTAAAATCGAGCAGGTAGACTCTCTTCCTTGAGATTATATTCTCTACTTCTCATTTGTTGACACTAGCATTTTGTTTGAATGGATTGTTTGATGTCTTTCTTTCTGATTTTTCCACCCTCATGGCATGCTTCCCTTGCTCGTTTCTTCTTGTTTCAAAACAATGGATATTAGAAGAAACATGCTTCAACAATTCTGATTTTGCTGTTTCTAAAGTTGACTGCATCATGGAAGATGTGGTGGAAAGTTTAGAAATAGTGATTTTATCTTTGGTGGCATGACTTATAAAACGAATTTTGATGTCTTTTATATTTTATTTTTTTATATCACACAATGCATAATTCTGTGATTTTGAAGTTCTTTTTTTTTTTTTAGAATAAACTGCTTTCTACTAAGTTAGAGCCTTTTTGTGAGTCTTGTTATGCTAGCCTTAGTAATAATCCCAATCACTTGCTAACTTGCTTTAAGGAGTTTCTCTGGTGATTCAGAATACTTAGGGTAGTAAACTGGCAACTGCTATAGATATTTTTGTCATGCCTGTGCAAGCCAGTGATCTTTTTTTGGTTTCAATGATTGTTCCTTTACTTTCCCATTTCAATAGTATATGCTATCACGTATCATCTCTAGGAATTTTATTTTGAGGATGCATCTTGTATATTTATTGCACACATTTAAATCTGGTCAAATGCCCTTTTCTTGTTCTATTGAATCCTTGATGAGATCTATCTCTAGGTAGAAACTAACCCTATCAGAAAAATACACAAAATTTTCGTGATTTTTTTGAAATTGGTCAGATGACTTGAAAAGTGATCTATCTACATTCTACCTACCCTGTATCATCAATATCAGCTTTTCTTTCTCCTCTAAACAAGCTTTGGCTTATCAATTAGTATTATTTGATGTTCATTTATTTTCACTACAATTTTATCCTTGACATTTGATTTTGGTTTTAATAATGTAATTGAAGAAGTGAATCAACACAGGGAAAGAAAAAAATTGAAACATTAGAGTTCTGTTTTGATTCGGGACAGGTATGTGAGTGCTGGAACAACCTGGCTAAATGGTGCCTTTAGTAAGGTGGCGAGGGCTGGGCAGGTCGCTGGTACAAAAACAAGAGAAAAGTTCAATTTGGCTGTTTTGAATTTGACTGCTAAGGTAGGTTCTACTCGCGGAGCTAGCATATTAGATGGACTTTGAAAATAATTTGTTCTATATATATTTATTCATAGATAATGATCATAACATATAATATCTTCATAGTTCAATGTCACTAAAAATTTAGAAACTGCATAGTGTTCATGCTGATGTCAAAAGGCCATGAAGCCATTCATGTGCTTAGGGTGACACTAATTTTCAAAAAGCTTTATTGTTAGTTGTAGTCTGGCATTGTCAAGGATAAGTTAACCGTCAAATTGAAGCATTGGGAGAGAGGAGAGGAGGTGGCCAGCTAAATCCCAAAATTAAGAACCACCAATATAACAGCGAGAAAATGACACCCAAATGCATCATAGAGGAGGACAATAGATGCATTTTTAGTGCATTTGGGAATTTCATGGAGGCAGGGGAATCAAGGGAAGGGAAGTCTCTATCCCTGGTTGGATTCATAATTGGAAAATGGAAGTTGACGTATTTTCTTTGTTTGGGTAGGAAATGAGAGGGAGAGAAAATTGTTATATGGTGGTATATTCTCAGCACATGTTCTCGGAGTGGATTTTTCTGGATAAGTAATAAGGTTATAATGGGAAGTTTGGGTTCGGAGTTGTAAAGTTAGGGGGTTGACCTTTAGTATCACAACTACCTAAAAGAATTTTAGCCCATAACAGTGCTGAATGGAGAAAGGAAACCTCTGTACCCATCCCTCAACTAGTTTTTGATTGAGGCTTAAGATGAGGAGAGTGAATTTGTTAATTTTCTTTTATATCAAATCTATTTGGTTAGTCTTGTTTATGGAAATACATTCAACCATCTCTTGAATTATAGTTTATTTGGATAGAGATCTCTTATTATATTTGGGTTTAGATTGAGACGCCCTCTACCATGTGAAACTATTGGTAAATCTTTCTGGTATCTTTCATCTACTTTCTCCATTAAAATTCATCAGTAGTGTTTAACAACACCAAACACGTAATTAAAATTACTACTAACCACTTCTCAAGCGACCCACCATATATATATATATATGTATGTATGTATGTATCAGTAAAATGAGCAAATTAGAGAAAAGGAAGTAGAACAAAAAGAATATGATGAAGACAAAAAAAAGAGCGATTGATGTTAAGAGTTTGAAAATAATAAGAGGGAGTGTTAAGGTTTTCTATTAAAATCTCAAGCAAAGGAGGGATTTTGATTGAAGACCAAAAAAGAAAAGAAAAAGGTCTGCAAAATTAAGAAACCTTAATAGATTACATTGGGCATTCCATGTCCCCTTTCTCTTCACTTGAAGTGTTCTGTCTACAGGTCACTTCCTTCTATTCTTTAGGAGAAAATTGTCTTCTTATAATTAGGAAAAATGGAGGGAAAGTTGTATTGTTGGGGTGGGAATTAGTGGAGAAGTAAATCAGCACATAAAGGCACGTTTTTATCTGAGAGAAAGTGGATGGAAGCTGATAGGAAGGGTCTATTAATAGTTTCCGATAGTTAAGAGGGTGTCAATACAAAGTCAAAAAAATAACAGGCAACGACATATAATTACTTGCTTGGTGTTCTTTTTCTTGAAGGGTAAATATCCTTATTTTGTGAATTGCAGGAATCTCCAATTGCTGTATGAGCCAGAAATTCAGTGTCAGCTGAAATTGCTTCATCAAACGTTTTGTTGCATGCATTTAACTTCTATGTTGCTCCAATCACCAAATTTGGAGAAAAGGATATATAGAATTTGGAGTTTCTGGTTCGGTATGAAGGATGAGAGCAATTTGTGCAGCGTCCCCTTAGTGCATTCGGCTATGGTTTGGTTCATGTGTGGTAATTCAATTCAATACTTATATATCTTTCAATATTCTTTGGTTCCAAGGGTATTCTATGCCTATGGCTTCCTTGTAATTTTGCATTGTTTGTTTCCAAGTCACAACGAAAATTCACCGAGAGAGAATTCTTTCTTCCTGTTACCAATTACGGCTTTATTATCTTCATTGTCTTTCACCAAATCTATTTATTTGAACCATCCTAAAGTTTTGAAATGGAATTCTGTGGTAGGATAAATTTGATAGGCAAGCTGGGATTTGTTTCCCAGTGTTTGTAATAATAGAAGTATGTGTGAGACATAATGAGCAGGGTGAAATTTTTGTGTCGCATTTATTGGTTATGGCCTGTGGTGCTTCTGTCAATTCTGAGCAAAAGACCCAGCTTCCTCTTTTTTAAAATTCCAACTTCCTTGACTGTGCTTGACAGTATCCTCCTCTGCTTGCTCCTTTGCCAGTCACATGAAAAAGAAGAAAATTGCTGTGGCATTTCTTTCATGTGGACGAAAAGATCAAATCCATCCAATAGATAAGAATACATGTTTCTGTCGAAGTTATTGTTCTGATCAAGTTCAGTCCAGCCAGGTAAATGCTTGATTCTTGTTCATCGACAACTCTGCTGATATCACAACCTTGTATGTATAAGAATTCGTACATGCATGCCAAAAACTCAAGCCAAAGAAGAAAAAGAAAGAAAATCTTAATTCTTTTTTTTTTGATTTACATGGAGTGTCCGGGCCAGCTTGCGCGCACCACGACTAATCCTCACGGCCTACTGAATACCCTGCAAACCCAGTAGGCATGTAAGGCATCGCGGGGGTGACAGGTGTGCACGTCAAGACTTGAATTCAGGTGCAGTGGAAGGAGATAAGCTCCTTCCACCACTAGGTCAAGCCTTGCTTTACAAGAAAATCTTAATTCTTAATTCACAAGGACATTGATGGCAGGAGATCTCAGAGCTGTTTTTGCATGTCAGTTTATGAAAAAGACCAAAACAGAGCATTGGCTTTCACGCCCGCCCAGCAACTATAAATTTCACGGGGAAAGACTCATTTAGGATGCGCGTGCGCGCAATTGATGCTAAGCGCTTCATTGGGTGACAGTTGTATGTACTTTGTCAGCCTTTGGCGATGGCTGTGAAGATCATATGATGCCCTCGTGCCCATTTCAAAATCCCTGTCACAGCTGTTATCTGTAGTAGTTGAAAGTTAGCATGGGAGGGATTAAAAAAGGTTGAAATACGTTGGAAGAGTTGGTTTTCGAGCTTATTGTGTGTTGAGCTTTGGGGTAATCTCTGGGATAACTCTGGTGACCCTTCTGTTCTTGAGATATCCCAAAACTTATTTGGCACACCTTCTTTAATCATGGATCTCACCATTCCCATCACTATTCTGTTCTTTCTCTCAGCATGTACGTAGTTGTTAGTTGACGATGTACTCTTTTTTCTTCATAAAATTTGATGCATTGGGAAGAAGCGTACTATGTGTTGCTGCTGCGGAGAGCCTGAATCTGAAAATCACTGGGTTTCCACCTATCTTTAAAACTTCTAAAATGCCCGGAATTCCTCGGATCTTTCTTTCGAAAAACAGACCCAAGTCATTCTTGAGTAATCATCAATAAGCAAGATGAAATATCTGATGTTGTCCATTAATGATGGGGTTTTCATTAGACCACAAGCATCAGTGTGTACAAGTTGGAATTTCCACGAGGCACGCCATGCCTGATCATATGTGGGAAACGGTTGTTGGTGTATCTTCTTGAGTTGGCATCCAAATACCTTTAGATGTCTGAGTGAAGGTATGTGTGCTGACCATGCTTCAAGTGGGGTAATCTCTGGTATAACTTTGGTGACGCTTCTGTTCTTGAGATAGACAATGATATAAACCTTGAAATTCATCTCGTAACGTGCCCCACACTTGCTTTGTCGATGAAGAATTCATGATTCTTAGGAAGATTGTGTCTGAGACACCCTGAAGAATTTTGGAAAGTGCATCAGCATCTTTTCTCTGCCAAACTTGCATCACACATGTTTTGGAACCCAATGAGATTTTCAGTTGTGTGGAGGTAGTGGTTGTGCCTTCTACCGTTCTACGGTCTATTTTTTTTCTATTGATGGATCTGCGGCTTTTGGAACGCCTTTTTCCACTACTTTCAACAACTCATAAGCTGGAATGATAGATTTGATTTTAATACGCTAAAAATCATAGCTGTCTCCATTGAAAATATGAACAAGTTGGTGGTGATTTGAGTTGAAGGTCAATTGCCATGGCGATGAGTGTAGAATTTGAAGAAGGTGTGCGGGAGTAGAGTTACCAGCTTGTGCTACAGCAGTGCCAGAATTGTCTTGCCTTGATGGACTCGAGCTCTAGAGTTCTAGAAACCTTGAGGTTTATGGAACTAAAATTAATGATTTTTAGAGAAATAACCATAAAATTAATAACTATATTAGCAAGACTTTTTAATTGACAAAAGAGCTAATCCAAGGGCAGTGGCGGAGCCATAACTTTTTAGATGACAACGTGAATTACTAATAAATACTATATAATTTTTTAATATAATTTTTCATTAAACTTGATTAAGTTACATGATCTGAAGTCTTGAATAATTTTTCATTCTTAAAATATTTATGTTAGAAATACTTTTTAATGACATATTAATTTAATTAATGAACCTGCTGATTTTTTATTATTAATATTTATATAATAATTAACACAACTATACAATAATTTGTTTTTAAACAAAAATTAGTTGAGTTACGAAATAATTATAAATCTTTCATATAAAATTCATAGCAAAATGCATATTAATTTATTAAACTCATTTCAATTCATATCTAAGTATGTTGATTAAATTATTAGACATTTAAATTATTTCTAGACATATACAAAAAAGTTGTATAAATTCACTAAGTCAAACATGTGAAACAAGTTTTAATATCATATTCTAGTTTTAAATAAAAAAATACTGAGAGAGAAAAAATATAGCTTATTAGATTTCAACTCATGCCCTCTTCTAACTCCAAGTATCTTATTAACAATTAATTACAAATAAATCTCTAATATAAAATGATAATCAATGTACGTACATTATAAATTAAGATATCTTAATTAAATAATTAATCCATAATTATAGTAAATTAAGAAATCTCAGTTAAATAATATAAATAATATACTCTGTCATTATAAAAAATATTAAGAATAGTAGTTTTGCATGAATATTAATTTATTTAATTATAAAAAAAAAATAAACATTTAATTGATTAAATTAATAAATTTAAACTTTCATTTTGAATATATTTGAACATATTTATATCAGAACTTTTAAATTATTATAAATTTTAATATTTTTAATAAATAATTATAAAATAATAAAACTAAAATTAAACAATAAAATAAATAAATAAATAAAATAATTTTTTTATAAAACATAAAGAAAAAGAAATTACTTGCTTAAAGAAAAATTTGCATAAAAGAAAGAGATAGACAACAACGGCTTAAAAAAAAAAAAAAAAAAGCTCTCCGTTAGTTAATGAAAGAAAAAGGAAAACAAGGGAAAATTTTGGGTAAATAAACTGGACATTTATTTTATATATTATATTAAAATATAAGTCAATAATAACTTTCCACTTTCCTTTCCTTGTATCAAACTCTCTTCAAACTATTATATTAATATTATAATAAAAAAAAATTAAAAACAAATTAAGGGGGCAGCACGTGGCTCCACCACTGTCCAAGAGAAATCACATAAACCACAACGAAACTCTTCGAGAGCTTTTTGCAAGAGGAATTCCCGAGAGCATTGCATTTTTGGGCACAATAAGATCCGTTTGTTTTTGGATTTTGAAAAAAAATTAAAATATTTTTTACTTTAAGATATTTTTTATTTTTTAAAATTATTTAAATTATTGATATTAAAAAAATATATTTTTTAAAATAAAAAATATTTTAAAAAATATTAATTATTATTATACTTCCAAACACCATCAAATACATAAATATAATCCCGTATGATGCTTTATTGGAAATCAGCTTCAAGTTTATTTATGTTACATTGATGAATAGGAGAAGGTTTGTGATGGTGGAGAAGGTTTGTGATGGTGCCAAAATGAAAAAGATGGAGTGCAGTAATAATTGTTTTTTAAAAATATTTTTTATTTAAAAATATATTAAAATAATTTTTGATATAAATAGATTAAAATTATATAAAAATATTAAAAAATATTAATTTAAAATTAAAAAATTAAAAATATTTTTAAAATATAAAAACCGTAATTTCTCAAATGCTCGTGGCTAATGAAGGACAATGAAACCAAGCATACTGTTTCTGGACCCACAATAGGAAGGAATCATGCATGTCCCCGAGAGGAAAGAAAGTGGCGGGACCCCACGTTGGCTGAAAAGGGAAGACATGATCAGTCATGAAATCATGTGGACAATAATGGAACTTGCCCTCCTTTGCTTTTCTGAGTTGAAAGAATACGAGGTATTTTGAAGCTCGAAGGATGTTGTTTTTTTTTAAAAAAATATTAAAATAATTTTAATTATTTTAATATTAATATATTAAACATATTAAAAAAATAATTTAAAATAAAAAAGTAAAAAAATTATTTTTTAAATATAAAAACAAAAAAAATTAAAAAAGAATATCTAAAATATAGTGGACCCTTAAGTGTAGAAGAAGATCTAAGATATAATTGCACGAACGATTTATGGGAGGTTTTTTGGAGGGAGAAATTTCAATAATTTCTTGATTACTCACTTTCAACCTTTTCTTTCTTTCTTTCTTTTTTCTTTTTTCTTTTTTTTTTCAATTGCGTTGTTATTTTGTTAGTTGGGTGATAAATTAACTCGCTTTTAAAAAAAAAAATTAATTACATTAAATATTTTATAGTTTTTTTTTTTTGGTTTGTTTATGTTCTTTCATATATTAAACATTATATCTTGAAATTGATAAAGTTAATATATAACACGTTACATCACTATGCTAACAAGCCACAAAAACTTAATAAAAAAATATTAAATTATTTATAATATTGCAATTATATTTTATTTAATAACTAAATAATTTTTATATGAAATATAATAATTTTATCATTAAATTAAAAAAAAAACCCTAGCAAAAAACCCTAACCACCGTGGCTAACTTCTTCTGTTTATTATCAATCTCTATCAAGGCTACAAGCCATTATATTCCAATGATCTTATATGAACGGAGGAGTTGAAACAGACTGTGCTGAATAAAAAGCAATGTTCAAAGCAATGTTCAAAATTATTCAACTCTCAAAATGTCACAGGAACAAGAAAACCCATGAGACATTTTCATCTTTACTCTGTTTCAGTAGTTAAAACATCAGAGTATATAATTAATCTGACGGGGGAGAAATTAAGGGTGGAGAATCAACTCGAAACTTGAATAGAAAAATAGTAAAAAAAGCAATATGAAGGAGCTTAGTAAAGATATCTACAAGTTAATCATGAAAAGAGATATAATGAATTTGAATCTATTTTTTTTATAATTTGATCTTGTAGAAAATAATAATCAACTTTAACATGTTGAGTATGAGTATGAAAGATAGAATTTGCAGATAAATAAGGAGCACCAAGATTATCACACTAAATAGTAAAAGCAAAGACATACAAAATTAACAGATCTGTTAATAAATATTAAAGCCAAATAACTTCATCAGTGTAAAGTTAAGATATTGAAGAATACTTATGATTTGAAGAAACCGTGTAGGGTTAGAAAACAAGGCATTTGGTAATATGATAACTTTCAAGGTAGAGATTGAAGTATCAACAAGTTTGCATAAAGTTATATAAGGTCGAGTAAGGATGTCAATAATATATTTATGCTGTCGTAGCATCAAATCCAAACCGATGGACTAAACTTCAATACCTATAAAATAGTGAACTACACCTAAGTCACGAAGCATGAACTTTAAGCTCAGTAACTGTAATAGCTGGTGAAGCATAATAGAGTTGTTGCTCGTAAATAGGATATCATCAACATAAACTAGAAGATAAAAGATATTAGTACCAACAGACATGATAAATAAAGAGGTGTCAATCTTGAAGGCGAGAAAGCCAATAGAGAGAGAGAAAAAATTACTTAGATGAGTGTACTATACTCGTGGTGCCGGTTTTTGAACCATATAAAGACTTCTATCATTAGCACATATGAGATGGAATAGCACAGTCAATGAAATCTGAAGGTTGTTTCATGTAAACCTCTTCGACAAGAATGCCATTCAAGAAAGTATTATGAGTATTAAGTTGATGGATCTTTCAATTACATGAAACCATAATAAAAAAAGACTAATCAGATGGTTGTTTGCATAATAACTAGGTTAAACATTTTAGACTAATCAATGTCTTCTTGCTAAGTAAAACTTCTAGCAACCAGACACACCTTATGTCGCTCAATGATGTCGTCAACACGATGCTTTATTCTGTACACCCAACGATTGCCAACAACATTCATCGAAGGATGAAAAGGAACCAAAGACCAGGTGTGGTTAGAGCAAAAGGCCTAAATTTAATCGCGAATAGCATCATGCCATGCCTTATACCTATCAACATCAAAGAATGCAATGTGTTCAGAGGTAGGCGAGGACATTACCTAAAAGGTAAGAGTGACAACGGTGGTAGAAACAATTAGATTTGCTTTCTTTAGCTTTCATGGACGAATGACCATAGGGTATTTGCTGACTATGGGTGGTGAAGCAGAGAGAGAGGAGGGAAAAATGTTATCCTTCTGCAATAGATAAGAAGAGAAATCAACAACCAGAATTAGCCTAGCCGGACAACTAGAGGCAGAGTATGTAGCAGTCAGAAGACTTGTAGTAGAAGCAGAGTCGAAATTAAATGAGTCATTAGCAAAGAATGGTAAAGTAGGAGGAGGATAGCTAGGAGACCCAACAACAACAGAGCTAACTCGTTATAAATTAGACAGAGTCAAACTTCTTTCTGTACTTGCAGTAGGATAGTTATATAAACATATATATGATGATGGAAAAGGTAAATTGTGCGGCTACTACGGGTGAGTAGAAGCAGGATGATAAGAAACAGAGGCATATAAATGGTGTATGGAGTCCACAATGGTGTGAAACAATGGTGAGTTTAACAGATTAGGTAGAAGGGCATGGACGGGTTGGTTTAAGGAAGGAGATTGATTAGTACTTAAAAGTGTATTTTTATCAAAATTTTATATCATCATTTTGCACTTAAAGTATCAATAATTCCTTAACTAAAGTATATTTTTTAACAACATATCTAATAATATAAGATACCTTTAATTTATGATAAATATTTATTTTAAATGCAGGCCTATCACATAAATAAAATGATTGATTAATAAGTTTAAGAACTGAAATTGAAAGGACAAAGAGTTGGCCAAACTTAGAAAAAAGATGCTGGTGTAGTCCAAATCGGAACACTATTTGGTAATTAGGTCATATCTAGAGTTGTAGATCTCGTATTTAGGTCTAATTTATATGGATGAAAGGTAAGATATATGCCTACTAATGAAAGCCCAATAGTTAAAAAGGCTATTTTCAAGTCCAAATTATAACAATAATGAAGAAATTTGAATTTGTCCTACAGCCCAAACACTGTTCAGTGTTTGGCCTATATCTAGAGTTCTAGAAGTCCAAATGACCTCAAT
>NW_011499857.1:108854-177652 GCF_000495115.2 Populus euphratica
CATAATCTGATTGGAATCTCCTTTGTGTGTGGTTTCCAATTGAATAATAAGAGTTTATACTATATTTATTTAAAATACCATTAGTGGATCCTCTAACTTCGATATTTGTTGTTATCATTGTTTAATCCTTACATTGATCTTCCATATCAAAGTTTTCATCAACTTCTTTTTTTTCTTATTCTATTATTATTATTATTATTATTATTAGTATTCTTATTACTATTAATATCAGTATTACTACTACTATTGTTGTTGTTATTATTATTGTTGTTGTTGTTATTTATAATTTGTATAATTAACCTCCCTATGGTTCGATTCTAGTCTTGCCGGGTTATTTATTACTTTGACAATCCTGCACTTGAAAGAAAATATCAATCTTTTAGTTATGTTAGAGACCTAAATTTTGCAATCTATTTAGATCTGTCAAAAGGAAAAACATGTTCATGAAAGTAGACATGACAATAGATATAAACGCTTTGAGATGCAATGTCAAGACAATGATAACCAATGTGAGAAGAGCTATACCAAAAAAACATACATGGAGAGGAAAAAAAAAGTCTAATTTATGATTATGATAGGGACGCATAAATGAAAAACAAAGACACCTAAAGGTACATAAAAAATGATAATCTGGAGACCATTGAAACACACATTCAAATGGAGATCTATTGTCAAGGGCAAATGTAGGAATGTGATTGATAAGATAAATTGAGGTTTTAACACCATAATTCCAAAATCTTAATGGTGTTTTACAATGTCCTAGAAGAGTAAGTCTAGTTTCCACAATATGCTTATGACGATGTTCTATTATACCATTTTGTTCATGAGTGTGATGAAAAATCAGACAATGATGAATACCAATTGTCTAAAAGAAAGTGGATAACTAGCGGTATTCACCACTCTAATTAGTTTGAACAGATTTATTTTTTAGTGAAAATTGACGCTCAATGAGAGTCTGAAATTGGTGAAAAACAGAGTAAACATCAAATTTGACAACAAAAGGGTAATATCATTTATATTTTATGTACGCATCAACAAAGATAACAAAATAGAAAAAAATATAAGATGAAAAAAAAGGAGTAAGACCCCAAAAATCATTAAAAATTAATTCAAGTGGAGTAGAAGTTTTGTGAGATGTAGGATCTAAAGATAAACGTGATGATTTTTCTAATGAACATGTTTGACATTGAAAATTAAGATTTTTTTTATTACAAGTAATCTTTTTTTTCAAAACTAAAAAAATTAAGAACACGAGAAGTAAGATAACCTCGTTGATGATGCCATAGATTAGTAGAGGCAGATATGTAAGGAGACCAATAAACTTGAGGAACTAACATGATAAAAGACCTGGTCAAAACATAAAGAACATCTTTGCTCTGACCAAAAAAGAGTTTTGCCCTAGTGTTGAGATCCTTGATATAAAACACAAACGGTTGAAATTCAAAATAAAAATTATTATCAAGACATAACTTCTAAATAGAAAGCAAATGTTTGGTAATATATGGGACATAAAGAATGTTATATAAAGTGTAAGTATGATATGGTGAATGTATTTTAGTGTGATCGATATTAGATATAAGAAGTCACTTACCATCACTAACATACAAATGATCATTACTGAGATATGGTTTTAACCCTATCAGATTTGTAAGATTAGATGTGACATGTTGATTAGCACTGATGTCATGAAACCAATCAGTAATACCTGTTGAGAAAATATTGCTCAATGCCAAATATGCACTAGGTTGTTGTCCATGTCCATGAAGCTAGAATTGAGGATAGTAAGGGATTGCATGACTGAAGGTTTGGCATAACTGGCAGCATATATTAGTCCATTATAAGGATGTGGGATGCCTCTTATTTCACTACTAATTTCCCTACCTTTTGTCATTGTTAGAAGACCCATTGAGGCTGTGAAAATCAGATCTTAAATCAAACCTGTGCTTTATATCATTGCCATAGTTAGGACGTCATCCTATATGAAATTGACCTTTATTTCTACCAAAAGCAAGGTGGTGTGTTTGGCATGTACAGTAAAGGAGCATTGATGACTACAGATTTCAAGGAATGAAGGGAGGTCTTATGAAGAAATTTATGCATTAGAAATGACTATAAAGATCGGCATATGAGAGAGGTTTTACCTTAATCAGAAGGCTTGTTACTAAGTCTTTAGATTCTCCACAAAGACCATGAAACACGTATAAATTAAAATGTTTTAGCAAAACTAGCCAGCCAGCAGCGGCCAACTCATCAAATAATGGTTTAGTTTTTTGTATAAACCTAATGATCAAATCATCATCTTGTTGAAGATCTTGAAAGGAGCCATGAAATTGCATAATATGAAAATTAGATGAAGAGGCTAAAACTTGCTCAAGTGTGCACCAAACAAAGTGCGCAGTTTGACAATTAACAACAAGATGGAGAACATCCATAGAGAGTGAAGAAAGCAGTGTACTTAAAATGAGGTGGTCTTGTTATTTCCAATAAAAAAAAAGACTCATTTATGTGAAGAGAAGTGTTATAACCCATTTTTGGGCCCTCGCATGAAAAATAATAAAATACAAAAACATATTATCAAAAAATATAAATACTAAAAAAAGGATGCCAAAACGCCCTAAAAATACTCAAAAATTGGTTGAGGAGGTTTAAAAATACAAAGATTAAAATTTAGCAATATTTTATTAATTGATGACAACTCTGTTAACAAAGAAAATTCAATTTGAGTAAGAACATTCTAAAATTATAAGTTTATGGACTTAATTAAATTTTATTAAAAGTTTAATTGAATTTATGAAGAGTTTGATTGTAAGAAAAATTGATTTTGGAGTCAATTTAGGCTATAATTGGAAGAAATTAAAGTTCTGAGGTCAATTGATGACCTTTTTTTAAGAGTTAATTTGGTTAAATTAGGGATTTAATTGCATAAATATTGAAGTTTGATGGCCAATTGGGACTTAATTGAAGAAATCTAAAATCAAGGGCCAAAATAAAAATGGCATGTAAATAGAGGGGTTGTAATTAAAACCAGATCAGGGGCTCAATTGAAGAAATTAGAAGTTTATTGATCAATTAAGGGTCAAATGACATAAATTCAAGACCAAGGACCAAAGGGAAAAAGACGACCAACTTCAGGGCTGCTATTTGATTCTTGGTAGGGATGCAATTTCATTGATTTTTAAATTAAAATTGCAATTTAGGACTTAATTGAAAAAAATTCAAATGGAGGACAATGTGAAATTTAACTTATTTTGCCACATTTTCTTTTGAAATGAAATGACGCGTTTTGTCAAAAACAACTCTGTTTCATACAATGTTCATTTAAAAAAAAAAAGAGGTCATTGGTGCTGTTTTGAACAACACTGTAACCTTTCTTCTTCCCCTAGACACATGAGGTAGGGAAAGAAAAAGATTCTTCTTCCCCTAGACACTCCCCTGTTTGCACCGACTTTCCCTTTCTAAAAAGACACCGCCTCTTTTTTAAAAGATGTCAATGATTAGTACTTAAAAGTGCATTTTTATCATGGTTTTATGTCATCATTTTGCACTTGAAGTATCAATAACTCCTTAACTAAAACATGTTTTATAATAATATATCTAATAATATAAGATACCTTTAATTTGTGGTAAATGTTCATTTTAAATGCAAGCCTATCACATAAATGAAAGGATTGATTGATGAATTTAAGAACTGAAATGGAAAGGATAAAGAGATGGCCAAACTTAGAAAAGAGATGTCGGTGCAATCCAAACCGGAACACTGTTCGGTAATTGGGTCATATCTGGAGCTACAGATCTCAGATTTAGGTCCAATTTATATGGATGGAAAGGTAAGACATAGGCCTACAACTTTCATATGGAGCCCAAGATCTAAAAAGGCCATTATCAAGTCCAAATTGTAGCAACAACAAAGAAGCCCGAATCTGTCTTCCAGCCCGAGCACTGTTCGGTATTTTGGCCATATCTGGAGTTCTAGAAGTCCAAATGAGCTGAATGTTTTACACAAGAAAGCTGAGACAATTGCCTACAACTTTCATGTTTGCAACTGGCTCCAATTTTGACGTTATCAATGACGTTTTGGGCAGACAAGAGAAGATAAGGATTGTCACCAAGTCAAAAGTTGGTCACCCACTTATCAATTAGTCATCAAATCAATAGTTCCCATTTTTGGCCTATAAAAGGAGGCATTTGCCATGCATTTAGGCATCTTGGTGTCCAGATCAAGATCATGCTCTTCCTTTCTCTCTTTGTATTTTTTATGCTTTGTTTTCATTAATATTAAGTTTATGCCTTTCATTTCCTTTCCTTTACTTAGTTAACTTTTATGTTCTTATTTTGTTTATCTATTTTGCTTTCTTTCATTATGTCTAGCTAAGTTAATTATGTCAAGGTGAAAAGGTTACACTAATGGTGTAAGAATAAGTATAATGTAAACTTAATATGGACTTTAATGTTTGATACTAACATGTTTTATATTTGTTATCTTGTTTACTCTTTAATACTTTGCTTGTTAAATGATTAATCTTGATTTATGTTGTATAACACTTGGTACAACAAATGCTTGGCACTTTCATAGCCCATAATGTATGGTATAACCGACACCTGAGCTATGAAAGGAACTTGATTTGTTGTTAACATAAGTTATAATCATGAATGCTTGACGACATTTGCAAGTATTAGCATTAATTGAATAAGATGACTAATGTAATCATGTTAACAATATATAATCTGATTGGAACCTCCTTTGTGTGTGGTTTCCAATTCAATAATAAGAGTTTATACTATACTTGTTTGATATACCATTAGTGGAACCTCTAACCTTGACATTTGTTATTATCATTATTAAATCTTTATATTAATATTCCTTCTCAAAGTTCTCATCTTCTTCTTCTCCTTCTCTTTCTTTTTCTTTATTATTATTACTATTATTATTAGTATTAGTATTACTATTATTATTATTATTGTTATTATTGTTGTTATTGTTATTGTTATTGTTGTTGTATAACTGTTGTTTATAATTTGTACAATTAACCTCCCTGTGGTTCGACCCCGGTCTTGCCGGGTTATTTATTACTTCGATACTCCTGCACTTGGGAAAAGACATCAATTTTTTAGTCGTGTCAGCCAACTTGCAGACCATTTGCCACGTGTTGGAAATGCAGTTGAGGGGCAGCAACACAATGGCCACCCCAGCCACCTCTCTTGTTTTTGGCTGTAAAAACAGGGGGTAAACTGAAATAGGAGGAATCGGGAGACTAAGAGAAAAGAGATAAAAAAAGCCCGAGAGAGAAAACACAATAGAGGGGAGAGGGGAGAGAAAAGAGAAGAGAAAGAAGAAAAAAAAGGAGAAGAAAAGGAAAGAAAAAAAAGACAGAAAAGAGAACAAAAAAAGGAAGAAGGATGAGAAATTGTCGGCCACCATGCCTCCGCCGCCAACAGCACCACCTCGATGCCATCATAGTTAACCTCTGGCTGCCCCGTCTTTTTCTCCTTTGCTCAACTATTATCTACATTTACATGCAGAAAGTGAATTAATTCACGTTTTGTAGCAAATGAAGGGCTGATTACTGTGTATAGACACAATAACCAGCCCATTTGGTTTTGGACCGGGTTTGGCCCAACCCACTAATTTAGGCTGAGTCTAGCTCATTTAAAAAAATCAAAATTTTATTCAAAATTTAACAATTTTCCTGCATAGTTTTTTTATGTAATTTTGATTAATATTGGACAATATTTTATGTCATAAAAATAAAAATTCAGTATTAAAATACCTGGTTTTCGTTAGACTTTCAAAAATACAAAAAAATTGAAAAAAAAGAAAATATTATGCTTTTTCATACACCAAGAAACAATATTTTAGCATGTATTTTTACTTTAATAACTAGTTTATTAAAGTTATGAGAACATTGATCAAAATTTCAAAAACAACAATCGGACAATAGAACGGTTAGGTTTTACCACATTAAGATAAAAACCTTCGTATTAAGGACTTGTCTTGAACTTTAGACAGACCAAGAATTAAAAACCATAACACGACTTTAGATTTTATCGAACAAAACAATGCAGCCTACCTTAGGTACGGCGTATTTGGGGTGCCAATACTTTCCCTTTACACAACCAATCTCCGTACCCGATTTTTAAGACCAGTTAGGGTTCCTAGTGACCAGAATACTAGGTAGTGACTTTCATTCCAATTTTTCATTGATAATAGACAAGAATTTCTTATCTCTTTATATTTTTGCTAGAAATACACACATTTCATTTTTACTGGAGAGTGGACGATCGCCGTGACGCCGCACATATGCGACAAGAAGTACCATCGAAAACAAACACATGTGGAGAAGGACACGAGATTGAGCCATTAACAAATTGAAAAACTTGTTGGTCTAGGGGATATGACTTCATCTACATTCACCAATACAAGTAATTTGTGTTTGTTAATTTTAAAGAGATAACTTAGTGAGTGTGTGAGAGAAAAACAATGGTGTCCGCTAAAACAAGGTAGACAATAGCAACAAAACAAGATTGCAGCAGAGGGGTGACATTTAGGTGAGGAAGATTTTGGCCAACATTAGTAGGCAACATTAGTAGGCAGGGGTAGTAGTAGAAGCAGAGGCAGAGAAAGAGGAAGATACACTTATCAACTACACTGGTGGTGTCGCATAGGCAAATAGTGATTAAAAAGAGTTCATTGGAGAGAAAGAAAAAAGTTTTAAGTTATTTAATATTATGATATCAAGTTGAGAATAATAAAAAATATGACTTATCTTTTAGTCATCCTTTCCTATTTAAATATATAAGACAGTACATGATAATAACTGATAATAACTGTAAGTAATACAAAATTAAAATAATCCTACAATAATTCTTACACACACATAAAGAGTCTATAATACAAAGGCTTCACAACCTACTCTATAGTCTTTTGCGATCCTTTTTCTAGCCTTAATTTTGTTATGTTCATATATGGTAAATTAGGTGGACAAGCTTTAAGATAGTTTTGATACTTTATTCAATAAAAAATCACCCTCTTCCAATCATTAGCAATAGCTTGGTTGATAGGACAATAATGAATGTTATTTTTCTCAAATTATAACTAAAATAAATAACCAATAATTAACCATACTATAAATATATTGGAGATTGTGGAGGCCCATGTCCCCTCTCCCACGCTTCTCTTTGGATCCTCGTTATTTCAGTGCTAAATCTTTTCTTTTTCTTTTCCGATCACAGAGATAGCCTGTAAAAGCCTCCAAAGCCACTCACTTTCTTAAAAAGCTCCTTAGAAGAAGACAACATCATCCCTCCAAAACCTACCGGCCTTTTCATTATTTTATCCATACATTGACCAGTGTATAATGCGTTTTACCACTTTTATCTCTTTGTTTATCTTTTCTCTTACCTCCATTTACTGATCCCTTCGTGTCATCTCTCTTTATCATTTTGTGGGCGAGAGTGTGTGGTATTGTGTGCTTGTAACTATAAAGACGAAGATAATATAGAGACTTGAGTATATTTCAGCCTTGTTAGGTTTTGGTTGCTGAATCATGAGAAAAAAATCATGACTCAGTTATATAGAGAAGAAACCATGAAAGACGGAAAAGGGGTGTTTGGAATGAAGTTCGATCCAAGATCCTTGTCTCTCCCGTTAACTTAGTCTCTGTTACTGTTAGGTTTTCATTACTGAGTGTATTTGCAGCCCCTTTGTCTGATTTTGGCATCATGAGTGTAGGAAGTGCTGGTGATCATAGGGTTTGATTCAAGATCCATTTGACTCTTCTCTTTATATCTCTCCTGTGTCCTAGCTGTTAATCTGTAGTAGTCTTAATTATCCCTTACTTCTTGTTAATTTTTAGGTTTGATATTGCGAGTAATTATATTTGGAAAATATCATAAAATGATCTCGGACCAGGCTTCATTCCTTACACCTTGCTTTTCTTTTATTATCTGGTTACAAGAACCTAATTAAGGTATGCTCCTAATCCCATCCTTTTACAAGGTCCTGAAACAACACATCTTTCTACCTTTTTATGTCTGTATATATAGATTGTTTATTGCATATGTTGCTTTATTTTCAATCATTAACGTGAAGAGCTTGAACTGATAATTCACTGATCTTGATCTTACCATGCACTTCAATATTCGAATGGCTGCTGAGATCCTTCCATGTTCCTTTCCTCTGTTACTGCTACTTATTAAGCCTTTCATTGACCTATTTGTACGATTGCATGAATTTGATCAGAAATACCTAGTAATTAGTATCATGGAGTCCAATGTTTTTAATTTGAGAAAAACATATGTAGTCATACATCCCGCTTGTTTCTTCTCCCCAGTTATTTCCCTTCCATCACAGAGTAATATTCTCCATTAACTAATATCAAAGATTCGCAGACAAACAGTACAATACAAGACATGTACGAATGATTCTTTATCAGAAATATTAAGAATACATATAATGTCAGGTATATATACTTTAATTCCAGCTTGGAACTTCGCATCAAATTTCCTTTTAATGTGCCAAATTTTTTTCACTCTTGAACACCTCGAGCCCTGATCAAATATTTTGATTCTTGGTCTGTTAGAAGGTCTCCTTCACAGTGTTATGAATTTCATAAGTATAAACCCTAACGGGGGCCTGAGATCATATATCTATATGCATGCATCATGTGGATTAATTTATATATGTGTACATGCTGTTCTACACACACACACAGAGGGAGTCCTTTTTTGTACCGTCCCAGGTTTATAACTATTACATATTTGACATGATGTAATGAAAAATGAAATATTGATGCTCTTTTAAAATATTTTTAATTAATTTTCAACCACTTTTCTTTCTTTAACCGATTTAACTGCAATTGCTTATTTCATTATTACCTTAATTTCATGCTCAGTTTACAATATTATATACAGTCAAATTCATTCTTAATTAAATATCTTGTATATTGTTCACATTTGATCTTTTACAAGTGGCGAAAATAATGATGTTGCAGAGTCATATAATTTAACTGATCGGGCTCTTATCATCGACAAAATATTGATTTAGGGCATGGAGGCTCGTTTTCTACGCATACCATTCAGCTTTTTCTTGTTTTGGTTTTCTAAGCATATAATTTTCAATCCTATTTGTATATGAGATGACTTAAAGAGTTGTCTAACATAGATAAATATTATTATTGATGTTAATTTTAAGTATAAAAATAATTCATCTTAATATTAATAAGTTCCATTTTATAAAAAGAGTTTCATCTATGAGTTATTTTTCTTTATCATTTGTTGAGAATGTACATATGCCTATAAGAAGATTTTCAAGGTATTTTTTAGGTTATTTGAGGTCAAAAATAGGTTTCTCAAAATGTTTAGCATGTTTTTATAATGTTTTGGGTAAAAAAATATGAGTTGAGAACTAGTATTTTAATAAAAAAAATGAAGTCCTGATTTTTTGGTGACCCTCTAGTCACTAGATATTCTTCAAATAAAAAATGGTGTGTTGTTTGCTAATATTAAATCAAAAAATAGAAGTAGATAATAGGACGTCATCCATCCATGAAGAAATAAAAAAACAAAGAATTAGAACCAAGCATAGGCATGTTATGCTACCATGACCTAATTTATTTTAATTTGTTTCTTTTTTATTATTTTGATTTCATAACTCGAGTAACAAGTTTGGAAGATTGACTCAGGTTGTTTTTTAAGTTAATTTTCAATTGGTGTTTTCTAGTTATTTTTCATTATTGAATTTATTTAAATTTAAGTTTTGTGATTTTTATTTTTATTTTTTATGGGGTTATCATGATCTTACAACTTGGTATGCTGATTGACATGTTAACGTAGTAGGTTAACCCGAATCAATCTAATATGTTTTTGTGTCAATTTTTATAAAGAAAATCACCTTAAATATTTATTTTAATTCAAACTATATTTTTATAGATTATTCAAATTGTTTTTGGAGCCTCCAAGATAACTAAATTATATTAGATTAATTCTCACACATTTAAAAATTATTCTATTATAAAAAACATTAGCAACACCTATATCTTTTTATGTTAAAAAATATTGATATAATTTGTAACGTAGCACATATTAATGATCAAATAAAGTTCTTAAAAGAAAGAAACTCAAACCAAAAACATAGCCAACTCCATCAAATTCCAATATAAATGAATTTCTCATGCCAAATCACAAAAATTTCAAATCCATAAATAAAAAAATTATTTAAATTTGAAATCTAAAAACTAAAAGCCCTAAATCTCTAACACTATAATCTCTAACAAAACCACGTATAAATAATTTTGTTTACCAAATCAAATTCATAAACCAAACAATTATAGAACTAATATTCAAAGAATTCCAAATCATCAACATTGCCACTTTTCTCTTGAGTGAATTTTTTATGGAGTTAATTTTTTTGAGATAAATGATGGGGGGCTTATATCGGCTTAAAGGGGAGAATAAAAAAAATTATTATATTTATATATGCTAACAGAATCTATTTAATGGTGGTGAGTTTGGTTGTGCAGGTGATTTCATTATTGCAGTTGTTTGAGAGAGAGAGAGAGAGAGACAGGCATTGTGTGATTTGATCTGGAGTGAATGTTTTTTATATCAAGGCATTTTTTTTTTTTATCTTTCTGATAAATCAATAGTAATTGAAGATTTAAAGGGTAATTTTTGAAAGATCGGCATGCAAAATATTGTGTATTTATTAATTTTGTAAAGTGATGATGAAATTACATAGATGTGCTGCTCAATTAAGCAACAAGATATGATTGATTTCATTAGGTAAAATGTTGGGAAGGGAGAAGAATTCATGTGATTGAACACTCTTTTTTCGTTGTTATTATACAATAATTAAGTAAATGATTACTTACACACACGAGAAAATGTTACGAAATTAGTGTGCAGGAAACAGAGAACGAGAGAAGTGAAAGAACGATCACATCAGGTTGCCGCATATTACAAAGGATTCTTTTTCCATGACTTTTCTCTCCCTCTCCACTAACAGAAAATCAAACATGAATCAAAGCAAGATTATATTCTATTTTGGGTGTCTAATAAGTCAGTGCTATTTAAGGATATTCTTATCAAGTTAAAGATTAATTAATGATTATATTCTTTTAGGGTTCTAATTCAGATTTTCTTGTTCTGGATAGTTGGGTCGATTTATAACAAATAGGTCAGCTATGGACATGGATTATGAGCCTTACATGCTCGTTGAAGGGAGGAAAGCCATGGAGAATCCACCCTCGCAATTGCTACACCAGAAGCTTTTGGCATAGGCCTTCAATACGAACGGAAGACGAATTTTTGCCTCTAAGAATAAACCACCCACCCTAGTAGACACCACCACCACCACCATCTTTTCATCCTTTTAAACCTGTCAAGCCCCAGCGAAACATCCCTCAGGTTCGTGATTGTTCTCGTGTTTTAAATTTTTTGTTTTCTTTTTTCTTTTTAAAGAATCAGTACATTAAACATACAAATTTTACATAATAACACTGTTTTAACATTTTTATTTTATTTCCTGAAATAGCATAGTTTTCATTATGACAGGTTCAAAAACACGACGTGATTAAATTCTAATTTTCTACCTCAACTTGTGAATCAGTTATATTAACTGCTTGATTATTTTATACATAAATCACAATTTTATGAGGTTTTTTTTTAAATATATTTTATGAGTGAAAATATATAACTTTATTCAATTTGTAGGCTGAAAAATATACTTTAATTAAAATCTTAAAAAATTGTTGTTCACACAATAATAGGTGATTTTAAATAATAAAATGGAGGTCTATCAAAACTAAATAAGAATTTATCCTAAACAGATTATGTAAATAGTTTAACAAATATATTTATGGATCATTGGAATAATTTTAGGTCCAATAGGAGGTTTGGTTGCATCAAATCAAAATAAAAACTCAAAATAACTATAATTTTTTATTTGACTATTGGATTGCACTCAAGAATTTACAAGAGTTTTTGGAGGATGTTTCCCTTTAAAAGGCTACTACATCACCATGTGGACTATCGGATTTAAATATTAAAAATCTCATTGAAACCCTTCAATTTTAGCAATTTTGAGATTTTTCTTTTTAGTTTAGAAATTGATTAACCAATTTCACTAATTATTATGAACCGATGAATCTTTTGAGCCAAAAATAGCATAGTCATATCATGTTTATGAAATATGACATGATGAAACTGTATTATTTCACCAAAACTTTTTGTTTCCATATCAATTCATTAATTTTTTTTTAATTTTATATGCTAATTGCTCAATTTAATTTTTTTTAATGCTTTTAGAATCATGGGTTTGAGAATTTTAGATTTCAGATGTAATTGCTGATTGTTTCTAAATTGATGGGATATTTGGAATTGATTTTGTAGAGACAAGAAATGACATTGGATGCCCACTTGGTGGATGATTTCTAGATTTCTTTTTAAACATGGTACAAAATAATATTTTAAAAAACAACAGAGTTGCAAATCACATATACAATTTGAGTAGGAAGTGTTAGAGCATCTCCAATGGAGAAGCCAAATGGATAGTCAAAAATAAAAAATTAATATTTTGACTTTTCTTTGTTTGTTTTGCACACTCTAAGGGGAAAGCCAAACAAAATGTTAAAATGTCTTTTCTCTTCCACAAATGCTATTTCTACATATCTCTTTAAAGAGCCAAAATCAACAAAGTGGGACCACTAAAAAAATAGACCAATTAAATTTAGATATGTGGAAAAAAAATAATATTAAACAATATTAAAAAATAATAAAACACTTATTTTTTTCACTTTAATATAAATGGCTTTTCAAATAATTTTTTTTTATTGGAATAGATATAGTAAGATAAGCTATATTTATACTATTCAAAATATTATTTTATTAATTTAATTTTTTAAAATAGCATTTTGGATTGGAGATGCTCTTATAAGCTTAATTTTCATTTGCATGAATTTGATCAGAAATACCCAATATGATGGAGTCCAATGTTTTTAATTTGAGAAAAACACGTGTAATCGTAATACATCCCGCTTGATTCTTCTCCCCAGTTATTTCCCTTCCAACACAGAGTAATATTCTCCATTAACTAACATCAAAGATTCGCAGACAAACAATACAATACAAGACAAGACATATACGAATGATTCTTTTATCGGAAATATTAAGAATACATATAATGTCAGGCATATATATACTTTAATTCCTGTTTGGAACTTTCTACCAAATTTCCCTTTAATGTGCCAAGTGTTTTTAACTCTTCAACACCTCTAGCCCTAAGCAAATATTTTGATTCTTGGTCTGTTAAAATGTCCGCTTCATCTGTGTTATGGATTTCACAAGTATAAACCCTAACTAGCACTTATAATTTAAAGTAATTCAAGTAATATTAAAAAAATACGAACATAAAAAAAGGACTAAAGTTCTCATTTAATGTTTATTTTAAAATATATTTTTTAACCTAAATATAAAAAGATTGTATATAGATTAAATTAAAAATATTATTCTATTCTTAATAAATAAAATAGAAATATTTCTTAACAATATCTTTATCTCTATCTATATGCATGCATCATGTAGGTTAGTTTATATATGTGTATAAGCTGTTCTACACACACACAAACAGAGGTAGTCCTTAATTTTTTGTACCGTCCCAGGTTTATAACTATTACATATTTCATTTGATGTAATGAATACATCAAATGAAATATTGATGCTGTTTTTAAATATTTGCAGCATCAACCAAAGAGTGCATCAAATATTATAATTATTATGCACCACATAATACGAGTCAACTTGACATTCATATCACCGATGCACGACGTCCTTGCATATCCAAACACACATAATTTTATGAGCCGTAGTTTAAGTAAGTGGTAAAGTTTTAAATTTATTTTTTATATTATTATTTTGAGTTTTATAAATTTTAGAATTATTAAATATTCATATATTTATTAATTTTAGAATTTATAAAATTAATTAAAGTGTTTAAATACAAATCCGAGACTAATATTAATTAAAAAATCATACATATATACCAACAACTCTTTAAATATTACTATTTTTAAAACTAGTTTTTCATACTGTGTTACTTTATCATTCTATTTTTTATGCTAGATTCCAAAAAAATATTCCTCTGATTTCTACTTGATTTGCTAGAATGAGGCAGCGATAACGTGCTTGCAATAGCTCTTGAAACCAACGATGTATCTTTGGAATGCTTCAAACAATTCTATCTCAGAGCTAGACACTTTTAACGAGGAAGATGGTCCTGTCACTAGCATTGGCTGGGCACTAGTCATTTATTTTCAAACTTTGACTGGATTCCAGTGAAGAGAAAAGGGCGATGGTGACAACTAGAGCTTTTTGTTTTTCTAACTTGATGACAGTTGTATATTTTTATTTAAAAAGACTCATTAGTCATATAATCCAATTATAACAGCAGTCGTGTAATTTTTAAAACA
This sequence comes from Populus euphratica, assembly GCF_000495115.2. Classification (NCBI taxonomy): domain Eukaryota; kingdom Viridiplantae; phylum Streptophyta; class Magnoliopsida; order Malpighiales; family Salicaceae; genus Populus; species Populus euphratica. The sequence continues at coordinate 123,317 of NW_011499857.1, forward strand.
TTTTTGTTGATTAATTTTTCGCATATTGAAATCATTATATAAATTAGTATAATTATTATAAACAATGGCATGTAAGTTGTAATTTATAAAACTATTGAAGGAAAAAGTAAATACAAGTAATCATCAATATAAAAAATAAAAAAAACTTTTTGAAAGATAAAACTGAAGTGGATGTTGCATCTCCAGTATTGTCAAGTAAAGAATTTTATAATGTGATCTAGTAATACGAGGAATGACATTTAATTTTCAATTTGATAAGCATAAATGTCCTTGTTTTTGTGTAATCCATAATAAATAAAATAAAGTGTTTTTTATAAGCTTTTTTATTGAAAGACAAATATCTTATGTTATAATTTAGATAACATGCATATTGAAAAGAATCTGTTTGTAAACATTCTTAATATGATAATGGACGTTGAAAGGAAAGAAAAAGAACAACATAAAAAATAGAATAAATATAGCTTTGTTTTGTGACCATCAAAATATGAAGATGTTTAATAATGAGTTATGAATGGCAAAGTCCAAAGCCACCTTTGCCTTATATACATAAAAAAGCACAATATCTTGTTTATAAATGGCTTAAGAGTTTATGATTTTTTTATAGATATGATTCGAACATATAACTAAATTGGTGAACTTTGAGAAATGCATATTATATGGAATGAAAAGTCATGGCTATCACATGTTTATGTAAAAACTAATTTCAATTGAATATAGGGTTTTATTGCCGAGGAAAAACAGAAACCATAGAAAAATCATAAACTATAGATTGATAATTTAATTGAATATTCTTAATTATTTAGTTATATTTTTTAGATGTCGAGGAAAAGCTTAGGCTTAAAATGGTGTGGTTGTGCATTTTCAAGCAGTAGCATTCCTAAACCTACGGTGCATTAAGGTGCAATTCATGAACAAACACCTAATGCATGTTCTAATGTCACAGGCTTGTGGACTACAAGTCGGAGATTTGGCGTCCCATCTGCTAGAAACATAATTCTGATAAGTTAATAGCAAAATGGAAGCTGGATTTAAACATATAAGAAAATTTATTTAATTTGAACATACTATTAAATTAATGATTATATATTTATATAGTCAACTATTAATTAATTAATTTTCATGTTTCCAAATATGAAAGTTGTGTGAACGATAACATTGACGATGAAATCATCAATGAAAATTCCTTTATTTCAATAAAGCCAACTTAAATAGTATCCTGAATAAATACTCATGGTTGAGGCTTGATGGAGAGAGTTTAACATTAATACATATATAATCAATACTTCTTTTTTTTTAATGAAAGATGTTTTTTAAATCTAAAATTAATTATTTCATGAAAATGATCATAAGAAAAAAATTTGTTGGGACAAGGCAAACTCTAGGGTGGCAATACAATTTTGAAAAAATCACAGTGCAACTAGATAAGTTTTAATATGTAAAGTTTAAAATTTTTTGTTAAATTGTAATTTTTTATTATATATATTTTTTTAACGAATTTTAAACCAAATTACGTGATTTTTGGTATGACACATACATTTATGCTAGGAGATATATTGAGTTACATGATTTTGAGACATGCAAGAATTGTATACCTCCCCACATAACCAAGAGCAACTAAGGGAAATATTTAGCGTTCTTCATGTTAAAGGGTTTTAGGAGTGTTCATAGAGTGGGTCCTTGAACAAAAACAAGAAGACTTACAACTCTATTAGCAAGCATACAGGCAGCTCGCTTCCTTTTATTAACCATACAAAGCGAGCCTCTTGGTAAGAGAGCCTGTTTTAATTTCAAATGTTTTTCTTAAAATGATATATAAGGAGGGAGGATAACATTTAATTATGGATTTATTTTGAAGGATATATAGCTTAGATATGATCCAGCTTTGATGGAGTTATACATGAAAACACATATAAGGAGGGAGGATAAACAAAAAAGGGTGCAACATTTTGTAGACAATATATGTCATCTCTTAAACCTTTTGTACTCTGTTTGGAGTGATGTTTTTAATCCATATTATTAACTTGTTTATTTTCTTTTCCAAGAACAATATAATATTGGTATGCATGTCAAACACAAGAAAGACCTTCAACCCATCCAGAATATGATCTAGGCTCCGTTTGTTTGCAGGAAAGTTGTTTCCTTTTAGAAAATGAATTCTGGGGAAAGTGAATTCCTGGAAAATGAATTCCAGAAAAGTATTTTTCAATATTTGGCAGTGTTATGGAAAATGCACTGGAAAATACTTTCCAGTGTTTGGTTATTTTATGGAAAATGAACTGGAAAATAATTTATTAATGAATTAATTTTTTTTCAAGTTTATCTAATATATATAAAATATTTAATATAAATATTTAATCACTTGCAATAAAAGAATGAAATCTAAAAAGTATAATGATGAATTTTTTTTATTATATCTTATATTTATACATAGCTTATTTTATAAAATATAACTATATATGTCATATCATATTATAGAGAAATAAGCTTGTGAATATATTTTAAGTTAAACCTATTAATATTTATTTTTTTAATTTTAAAAGCTTAAAATAAGTTTTTTTTTCATACGAAGAAAGCCAAATTAGTTTATGATAAGAGTTATATATTTGAGTTTTTTTTTTTGTATGAAGAATTCTTTAAAAGATAAATAGATACAAAAATATTTTGATGGGTTTTTTAGATAAATATTTTTTTTTACGGGTAAAGACAATTATCCCTTTAATATATATCAAATAAACATAAAGAAATAAATATAAATATCTAACATCAAATATAGTTATGCATAAATATTAAGTTTTGATGTCATAAACATACATATTAGTTCAAATTACAAACATAAACATGCTAGACAGAATTAAATCGGTTTCTGTCATCCCTTCCCCCTTCCCCTGTTAAGTTTCGGTTTCTCTCATCCCCTTCTCCTTCCCCTTCCCCTATCAAGTTTCGGTTTCTGTCATCCCTTCCCCCTTCCCCTGTTAAGTTTCGGTTTCTCTCATCCCCTTCTCCTTCCCCTTCCCCTATCAAGTTTCGGTTTCTGTCATCCCTTCCCCCTTCCCCTGTTAAGTTTCGGTTTCTCTCATCCCCTTCTCCTTCCCCTTCCCCTATCAAGTTTCGGTTTCTGTCATCCCTTCCCCCTTCCCCTGTTAAGTTTCGGTTTCTCTCATCCCCTTCTCCTTCCCCTTCCCCTATCAAGTTTCGGTTTCTGTCATCCCTTCCCCCTTCCCCTGTTAAGTTTCGGTTTCTCTCATCCCCTTCTCCTTCCCCTTCCCCTATCAAGTTTCGGTTTCTGTCATCCCTTCCCCCTTCCCCTGTTAAGTTTCGGTTTCTCTCATCCCCTTCTCCTTCCCCTTCCCCTATCAAGTTTCGGTTTCTGTCATCCCTTCCCCCTTCCCCTGTTAAGTTTCGGTTTCTCTCATCCCCTTCTCCTTCCCCTTCCCCTATCAAGTTTCGGTTTCTGTCATCCCTTCCCCCTTCCCCTGTTAAGTTTCGGTTTCTCTCATCCCCTTCTCCTTCCCCTTCCCCTATCAAGTTTCGGTTTCTGTCATCCCTTCCCCCTTCCCCTGTTAAGTTTCGGTTTCTCTCATCCCCTTCTCCTTCCCCTTCCCCTATCAAGTTTCGGTTTCTGTCATCCCTTCCCCCTTCCCCTGTTAAGTTTCGGTTTCTCTCATCCCCTTCTCCTTCCCCTTCCCCTATCAAGTTTCGGTTTCTGTCATCCCTTCCCCCTTCCCCTGTTAAGTTTCGGTTTCTCTCATCCCCTTCTCCTTCCCCTTCCCCTATCAAGTTTCGGTTTCTGTCATCCCTTCCCCCTTCCCCTGTTAAGTTTCGGTTTCTCTCATCCCCTTCTCCTTCCCCTTCCCCTATCAAGTTTCGGTTTCTGTCATCCCTTCCCCCTTCCCCTGTTAAGTTTCGGTTTCTCTCATCCCCTTCTCCTTCCCCTTCCCCTATCAAGTTTCGGTTTCTGTCATCCCTTCCCCCTTCCCCTGTTAAGTTTCGGTTTCTCTCATCCCCTTCTCCTTCCCCTTCCCCTATCAAGTTTCGGTTTCTGTCATCCCTTCCCCCTTCCCCTGTTAAGTTTCGGTTTCTCTCATCCCCTTCTCCTTCCCCTTCCCCTATCAAGTTTCGGTTTCTGTCATCCCTTCCCCCTTCCCCTGTTAAGTTTCGGTTTCTCTCATCCCCTTCTCCTTCCCCTTCCCCTATCAAGTTTCGGTTTCTGTCATCCCTTCCCCCTTCCCCTGTTAAGTTTCGGTTTCTCTCATCCCCTTCTCCTTCCCCTTCCCCTATCAAGTTTCGGTTTCTGTCATCCCTTCCCCCTTCCCCTGTTAAGTTTCGGTTTCTCTCATCCCCTTCTCCTTCCCCTTCCCCTATCAAGTTTCGGTTTCTGTCATCCCTTCCCCCTTCCCCTGTTAAGTTTCGGTTTCTCTCATCCCCTTCTCCTTCCCCTTCCCCTATCAAGTTTCGGTTTCTGTCATCCCTTCCCCCTTCCCCTGTTAAGTTTCGGTTTCTCTCATCCCCTTCTCCTTCCCCTTCCCCTATCAAGTTTCGGTTTCTGTCATCCCTTCCCCCTTCCCCTGTTAAGTTTCGGTTTCTCTCATCCCCTTCTCCTTCCCCTTCCCCTATCAAGTTTCGGTTTCTGTCATCCCTTCCCCCTTCCCCTGTTAAGTTTCGGTTTCTCTCATCCCCTTCTCCTTCCCCTTCCCCTATCAAGTTTCGGTTTCTGTCATCCCTTCCCCCTTCCCCTGTTAAGTTTCGGTTTCTCTCATCCCCTTCTCCTTCCCCTTCCCCTATCAAGTTTCGGTTTCTGTCATCCCTTCCCCCTTCCCCTGTTAAGTTTCGGTTTCTCTCATCCCCTTCTCCTTCCCCTTCCCCTATCAAGTTTCGGTTTCTGTCATCCCTTCCCCCTTCCCCTGTTAAGTTTCGGTTTCTCTCATCCCCTTCTCCTTCCCCTTCCCCTATCAAGTTTCGGTTTCTGTCATCCCTTCCCCCTTCCCCTGTTAAGTTTCGGTTTCTCTCATCCCCTTCTCCTTCCCCTTCCCCTATCAAGTTTCGGTTTCTGTCATCCCTTCCCCCTTCCCCTGTTAAGTTTCGGTTTCTCTCATCCCCTTCTCCTTCCCCTTCCCCTATCAAGTTTCGGTTTCTGTCATCCCTTCCCCCTTCCCCTGTTAAGTTTCGGTTTCTCTCATCCCCTTCTCCTTCCCCTTCCCCTATCAAGTTTCGGTTTCTGTCATCCCTTCCCCCTTCCCCTGTTAAGTTTCGGTTTCTCTCATCCCCTTCTCCTTCCCCTTCCCCTATCAAGTTTCGGTTTCTGTCATCCCTTCCCCCTTCCCCTGTTAAGTTTCGGTTTCTCTCATCCCCTTCTCCTTCCCCTTCCCCTATCAAGTTTCGGTTTCTGTCATCCCTTCCCCCTTCCCCTGTTAAGTTTCGGTTTCTCTCATCCCCTTCTCCTTCCCCTTCCCCTATCAAGTTTCGGTTTCTGTCATCCCTTCCCCCTTCCCCTGTTAAGTTTCGGTTTCTCTCATCCCCTTCTCCTTCCCCTTCCCCTATCAAGTTTCGGTTTCTGTCATCCCTTCCCCCTTCCCCTGTTAAGTTTCGGTTTCTCTCATCCCCTTCTCCTTCCCCTTCCCCTATCAAGTTTCGGTTTCTGTCATCCCTTCCCCCTTCCCCTGTTAAGTTTCGGTTTCTCTCATCCCCTTCTCCTTCCCCTTCCCCTATCAAGTTTCGGTTTCTGTCATCCCTTCCCCCTTCCCCTGTTAAGTTTCGGTTTCTCTCATCCCCTTCTCCTTCCCCTTCCCCTATCAAGTTTCGGTTTCTGTCATCCCTTCCCCCTTCCCCTGTTAAGTTTCGGTTTCTCTCATCCCCTTCTCCTTCCCCTTCCCCTGTCGGTTTCTGTCATCCCCTTCCCTTTTCCCTGTTGGTTTCCGTCATCCCTTTCCCCTTTCCCTGTTCCTAAATTTTCTATCATCCCCTTCCCCTTCCCCTATTCGGTTTCTGTTCATCCCCATCCCTTCCCCCTGTTTGGTTTCTGTCATCCCCTTTCCCTTTCCCTGTTCAGTTTATCTCGGTTTCTCCCCTTCCCCTTCCCATTCCCCTGTTTTCTCTCGATTGTTCGGTTTCTCTCATTTGCCTTCCCCTTCCCCTGTTTCCTCTCGGTTTCTCTTGCCTTTCCCATGTTCTTTATCTAATTCCTTACCTTCCTCTCTCTGTGTAAAAAAAAACCAGGACAAAGATCGAAGCTTCAACGGGCAAAAGGGTTGTACCTTAAAGACCCGCTCCTCCTTCACAGTTCTCCCTCTCTCCCCCGACAACTTCTACTAAGACTTGAAAAAAAAAAAGAGAGCAAGGGTTGATTAATTCCTTGATATGGTGACTGCTTTTTACTGGAAAAATTTGGGCATTTTACTTTGATTGATTTTGCTTTGATTTGCCGGTTCTGCAGGGTGTGAGTGAGGAAGACTGGAAAATATGTGATTTTTATGTTTTGCTTAATGAATCTGGGTTGTTTTGAACACATCGAATGTGATGAGGGAAGATGAAGAAGAAACTGTGTTATGTTATGGGAAAAATATCACAGGTAACAGATTTATCAAGAAAATGAAGGATTCATGTCTTAATTCTTGCAGATCTAACGAAGAAGATAAAAACATAAAGGAAAAAAAATAAAAATATATAAAAAAATAAAGAAAAAAAATACCTGAAATAAGAGTTTCAATTGTTCCAGAAAAATAATGCACTTGTTCACTTGTTCCTACTTGCTTCTTACTAATTGTTTACGAAGAAACGAGAGACCGTGATTTGAGAATTTGAGAGTAATGTGTGTAATGAAAAAAAGGAAAGTGTTTTCCTTTCTTTATCAAAAGGAAAACACTTTCCTTTGGTAAAGTTGAGTTTTAAGTTTTGACCGTAATTAAGTTTCCGTTGACTAGTTTTCTATATTGATGCCAAACATGGGAAACTGAGGAAAATGAATTCCCGGAATTGGTTTTCCTCAGAACAAACATGGCCCTAAAGTTGTGGTTGGAGGCTGAAGTAATTGATAAGCCTAATAGGAACTGTAATAGGAACTGGGTTTATGGTATCTCTATGACTACAGCCTGAAATATGAGGTTGAATTTTAGTGTCTCAACCATAGGCAACCCACAATCTAGCACAAGTCACCTATCACAAGCACGAGTTACCCATCACAAGTCATTGAGCAATTGGTTGAACAACAAACTGATTGGAACTAAACCATTAAATTACATTAAGTTTGTCATAATTAAATCCCTATATATATACTATATCAGATATATAACAAAAGATTTAGTAACCAAACAATAATCCTTATAAAATACATTATCAACTGCTCGAGAATCTGTCATAGGTATGTTTTAAGACTTTTTTTAATAACAATAAATTATCCATATGTGATACTTTAACAATTTAGTATGAGAAATGCAATTTGATAAGATCTAAAACAAATCATAACATTTACAAATAATAAATTCATACTACAAAATTGAATGAGAAAAAACAATAAAATAAATAAACAACCAAATAAACATTACTAGAAATTTGGCAATGTCGAATTTCTGATCTAAGTGTTTTGTGAAAAAATAAATAATAACTTATTTTACAGATATGTTTTATATGTTGTCAATTTTATTGCAGAGTTAAAACTTTCAGTAAATATATAAAAATTTGAATATATATAGATAATTGATAATGAATTAAAAATACTATTAAAATAAATTGAATAAATTTGACCTAAATCAATATTTATGCAAACCATTTAGTTATCGTAGTTAATTAATACATGTTATTATTATTATTTTATGTAGATTTGATATAAATAATATATAATCATTAATGAATATATAAAAATTCACTCTAAGAGTTATGAGTTTTTTAGATAGACTCTTTCTATCCATAATTATATTGGTAATATACATACCAATAAATTACTTGTATAAATACCTATATAAATTTCAAACATTAAAATTATTAAATGCATTAGGGCAGGTGATACTTCAACAATTTAGCATGTGTGTTTAAAATTTTGCATAATTTAAAACAAATAAAAAAGTAATTAAAAAAAAAATACAGAGACAATTTAAAACAATTGATCCGTCAAACAACATGCAAGCATGTAAAGATACGACAACCTTGCAGGACAGAAAACGATCTTTGACTTGTGTTCCATTTCATTGATAATTTAATAGTTCATATATGGAAGAGATTTCTGATTAGTATCTCGTCAAATGCCGCCATTGGCATCCTTTGAATACTTGGAGCTACCTATATCCATATTATGAGGATGTTCTCCTCCTCACACTTTCTTCTCGTAAAACAAATCTGCTGCTACAGTGTCGACATGATCCTTTAAAATCGCTTTAATCTGACCTTTTTTGTTTTTCGGCCAGGAAACTTAGGTGGCGGGATTCAAAACTATGAATTTTTTTTTTGTTTTATTTATCTAGACATTAAATAAAAATAATTATTTTATCTTATCAATCCTTACCAAACATAATTATATATTTATTTCTTTTTTAATCTTATGATCATCGTCTTACTTCATCTCACATGGAATCTGCTGGGTCCATAGTCATGTTTCCTTTATCTAATTGGCTTACCTTCTTCTTCTTTTTTCTGATAAATTTCATCTAAGCAACCTTGACAGATTTAATACTGGTTAGTCCGTCCGTGAAGAACTATATATGATCCTGAGACTCACGAGCTTAGGATATATTAATTATCCTTATCTCGCGTTCACTTCATGGTGACAAGAAGATTTCACAACAAGGTTTTAGTAATATAATAGGCAAGTTCTAGCAATCTAAAGATTATAAACCAACACGGGCAGAGATTGACTTCCCCAAAGTTGATTTAATCCCTGTAGTTATATGATTATTCAATTACGCCTTTATAAATCAGCACTAATTCCTAAATGTTTATGGAACAACCAGATAACAAGCACACACTACACTATGAGTTGGACACCAAAAAAATTGAACGTGAAAAAAAATGTTCAAGAAGCAGGAAATTCTATGATAATATTATTAAACTCGGTTCAAGGATCCATCTTAATTCCTAACTTGGTTACTTGCTTGTGAAAAAAAATGTTCAAGAAGCAGGAAATTCTATGATAATATCATTAAACTCGTTTGAGAGTTGTCTTGATATGATCCAAAATTAACTTGAAGGATTCATAAATGACCGAAATGATCGATAAAAATATGGTTTGAATTTTTTTAAAATTTAAAAATGATATCTTTTTTTTTTTCTTAACAGTAGTCGGCGATATGTTGGATCGACTTGGGTTAACTCTCTCAACTCGTAACATGGGTAATGAACTCCATTAGATTTAATAATTTTTTCTTATCAAATAACTTTTTATTTAATTATATGATAAATAATAGATACTCAAGAAATTAAGCAACAACCTAATGTCAGGACTTTCATTTGAGATCATAGTATCCTTACAAAAAACAAACTGAAACAAATTATGAAGTCTAATTATTAACATACTTTTTTTTTATAATAAGAAAAAAATGACATTTAAATATTAAAATAAAAAGCTAATCTTCATTGTAGAAATAAAAGATTAATATATATGCAAATGTTTTACACCAACTATCATTTTTATCTTAAAAGTTTTCTCATTTTATCTTAGCAGTAATTGTTGTTGCTAATAACAAATATATATATTTTTTCTTTATAAAACCATTATACAAATACAGCAAATTCTTATAAAATATAAGAGAAACAATTTAAAAGAAATCAAACTAATCTCTTAGAAATATCATACAACTATATATATATATATAAACCAATCATTTATTTATAAAAAAGTTAATTCAATAGAAATAATTAATGAAAAGGGATTAAACAAATAAAATAAAAAAAGTGATGTGAGCCCCATAAATATAAAGATCCAAAAATTCACAAGTAAGATTGACACAATCTCAAGTGTGACACAACAATATTTACCTTGAAATGAGACACCAACACCTAATTGAATATGCCCCCCCCCCCCCCCCAACTCAACAATTAGTGAATCGTGAATGGAAAATATAAGGAAGATTGCAATAAAAATAGTTGTTCTTCAATAAGTCAAATTTAATTCTTTAGAAAACCAAATAATATGGGTATTCTCTCTCTTTCACACACACAAAAGCAATTTATTCTAAAATCAAAGTTCGTTATACTTTAATAAGTTTGATTGTTCTTTGTTTAAACAAGAAAAAAAAGCATGTTACTTTAAAGAAAATACCAATTTTATTCAATAATCCATGGTTGAAAAGCAAACCTAAATACAAGCTAAATAACCATATATATAATAAGTAACAAAAAAATCCTAGAAAATTCTGAAAAAATAATAAAAGATTAATAGTCCAAAAAGAAAAAAAAAAGATTGTAAATCAAGTAGGAAAATAATGCAATTCCTGTACAATAGCTTCTAAATCTTGTTATAAAGATTTACACAATTACAATTGATTTGAAATTTAAACTCAATATAAAACAAGACCTCTTAAAATTTTTGACAAAATTTTAACCCGATTTAATGATTGGATAAAAAATATTCTTATTAGCATAAAACTGTATAATAGAAAAAAATTAGCTTAATATCAACTTTAACTCTCCTATATTAGCATGAAAATCTTTGTAATAGTTGTTGCCCCTTAGTTTCCTTGTAGAATATGAAAAATATTAAACTAGCATGCCATTAATTACCACCAGCTCTCATTTTCTTGTGTAGATATAATAAACAAGAAATCCTTATAAGAAAATAATTTTAGAACATTAAAGGAATCTTTGTCACACTTAAAAATTATATTATTGTCCATTAAAGATCCTTTGAAAACTATAAAAACTTTCAAAATTAGTTGTTGAATACCATGCTAGGAGATATGTCGAGTTAGATGACTTTGAGAAGTGTGACACAACATAAGACTATGATTGCCTTATAAAATGCAAATCAAGATAAATTATAAAGATTGATTCATGATCAATTCAATGCTGAAGAATGAAATTGAAAATAAATATTAAATTAAAAAAAATAAAAAAACAACTCGAGTTAACCTAAATTAACATGTCTAACTATAACTCAGTTCATGATAATGGGATAACCCCATAAAAATCAAATTAAAACAATCATGAACCCAATTTCTAACTAAACAAAAGTCAACTATGATTAACTTGTTAAATTAACCACAAAGGTCATGACATCGGGATAGCTTTATAAAAAGAAAATAAAACAAGAATTACAAAGCTCCATTTACAAAAGATTCAATGTCAAAGGTTGGAACTAAGAAAAAAAACTAAATTCATGCGATCGGGATGAAGTACAATTAAGAAAAGAAAATAAAAAAACATTATAAAGTACAATTCTCAAAATAACCTAATACTGAAAGATGAAATTGAAAAAATAAAACTAAATGGATTGAGTTATTAAAGAGTTAAACTAAAAAGAAAAAAAACTAAACAAAAAAAAAAACCAAAAACAAAAACACATTATCATGACAAATAATATTTTATGGGTGTGAATCAAAGTAATTTAACTACATCTTTTATTATTTTGTTAATAATTTAACTATTTTATTATTCAATATGTAATGAAATCAATTATATAAAATTAATAATATGTACTAAAATTGATGAGAAACAAAAAAAAGATATGAGTTAGGACTATGTATCATATTGAAATAATTCAATATAAATATAAATGATTCATTTGTATTTCTAACTTAAATGAAACTCTACTAGAAAACTATAACCTAAAAACATAATGCTAAAAGGCTAATATTTTGATATTTTTCCTTACATTAAATTTACCAAAACAGTTAAGCATTATGATATATGTAATAATATGAATTATTAAATTTATTTTATTATATAAGTATAATATTGATACGGGTCATTTTAATATTAAATTTATTATATCATAACTAACATATCGAAACTTTTAAGTGCTAAAGGGAATATTTAAGAATGTAGTAGCGACTATTTTTTAAAGTATTTTTTTTAAATATATTAAAATAATATTTTTTTTATTTTTTAAAAAATATGTTTGATATAAATATATCAAAATGATTCAAAAATAAAAAATTAATTTTAAATAAAAAAATAAAAATTTGCTCAAACTCTAAATCTTGTATAGTATTCGGGGGTCTTTTATTGTTCAACTCATCACAAACATAGACTTTTGACAGCACCTTGGATCAATTGGCCCCTTAAATTTCATATCCTAGCTCCACCACTTGAAATCAACCGCCATTGATTTTCTTTTTATAAATATTTGATGAAACTTGAAATAAATAAATAAAAATTTATGTTGTTGTCATGAGAATTTAATTGTATTGCCCAATTTATTTCTGCCATTATCTCATCAATTATGTTCATCAATTTTCTCCTAGTTACACAAAAGATCCTGTGTCGACACCCATACTGGCAGATTCATCCATCATCAGTGTTCAGTAATGTTTTTCTTAAAAACATTAATTTTTTTTATTTTTTTAAATTATTTTTTTTAGTATAATATATTAAAACGATATGAAAATACTAAAAAATTAATTTGAAGAAAAAAATAAAAAAAATTTATTTCAATGTATTTCTAAATAAAAAACACATTAAAAAGTAAGGGTGAAAAAAATCAAAAAACCGATTAAACTGAAAAAATAAAAAAAAATAACCGAAAAAACTGAACTATGAAAAAAAAACTAATTAAATCAATTAAAATTAAAAAAAAAACTGACTGGTTTGATTCAGTTTCGGTTTTATAATCTTGAAACTGAAAAAAACTGAACCCAAACAAAAAAACCAGAAAAAACCGAGTCAAACCGGAAAAACCGAGCTAAATAAAAAACCGAGCCAAACTGGTTTGAACCGGTTTTTCTTCTAAAAACCAAACCAAACCAAATCAAAACCATTTGATTTGAACTAGTTTTGGTTTGAAAATATTCACCACTATTAAAAAGCAATCACTACCATAATACTAAATAATAACTTAAATTCTTCTATCCTTCAGAACAATATGAAAACTCCCTTCCTCTAAGAATTAACTCGGACATTTTATTGACCAAGACATACTTTAAGGTTAAGAACAATATATAAGCGAAAAGGATTTTACAATATATTATTCGAAGCACGATGTGGAAAGGGCGTGTCTCTGTCGTGCCCTGGTTGTTTTTTTGGCATGGTTTATCAACTACTTGGACAAATTGAATCTCAAAAAAGGGGGAGACAATTGGAATGAATTCTAAAGGCTTTTGACACCTATCATGTGTTTAGTTATGCTGTCGTGAATCATACAATTGGAGTCGTAATCAGAGTGTCTGTCTGCTGAATGTGAGAGTTTAGGTACATAAACACTAAGTTCGCTTGTGTCGTAATCACTATGCATGTCTGTCACCTTTATGGTGCTTTACTTGTTTACTGGGTTTGCAGGATGTTCAGTGGGCTATATGAATTAATCGTGATGCGCGTAAGCTGGCCCGGACACCCCATGTAAATCAAAAAAAAAAAAAAGGGATGGAGGAGGCGGCGGTTTTCAATGAAAAAAGAAGAAAATAGGAGGCTAGGAGACGAATAGAAGACGAGATGTTGGTGTTTAGAGAGAAGATATCGCCGGCGAAAGTTTGAGGGGAGGGGAGCGTCGGCTTTTTTTTTCCAGGAATAAAAGGAGAGGATGGGGTTCATATATGAAGAACAAAAACAGAACGGACCACCATTTTCTTATAAAAAAACGCTGGTCCACCCAACATTTTCTTTAAGATGCTGGGTGGACCAGATTTTGTTTGAAAAAACAATATATTTTCGAACCAACGTTTTTTATATAGCTGTGCTGATTTTTCAAACTATTTTTCCATTTATGCTATTTTTTAAAAAAGGTGTTAATAAAAAAATTGACGATTTAAAAAAAAAAATGAAGAAGAAGAAGAAAAGATGCATTCTCATTATAAGAAACCTAAAATTAATCATGTGGTGCTTTTACCATGTACATCTCACTGTGCACCCTTTTACAAATCAATGTGAATTAGAGCAGTGGTTTTTCTTTTATATTTTAATTTTTTTTTCATTTTTTTATGGCTAAATTGATAGTTAATTGATTTTGATTTGTTAAAAAATGATAAGATTTAATGATTTAAGACCACTGTGAAAAACAAATGAAAACTAGGTGGAAATTTCAAAAATAATGCTAAAAGTTCACTTTGATCCATCTAATTTGCAATTAATACATGTTAATTAATCCCTTTAATTTTTGAAAATTCAATTTTGTCCAAAACTTTATTTTTTATTTTATTTTTAAATTCTTGGATTGAGAAAGAATAGAGAAAGTTCATCAGATACTGAAAAGAGAGAAAATTATTGCTTTGCATCAATTTCAATTACAAAAAAGCTCGTTTTTTATGTTAATAGTTTCATTCAAGAAGAAGAACATGATTGTCCTTTAATCTTCACCTTGCCTAAGAAAGTAGATATAGATTCATAAAATTTTTTAAATTCAAGTTGACTTTTTAATTCATTTTCAATGATTTAAAGCTAGGACTAGTTGAAATGAATTTGTCATCCAAAATCATCTCCCTTGAATTTTTTAATCAACTCTTCGTTGGTCAGATTCTAAGTTGTAGACAATACATCTTTTATATATATTTTTTAAAATAAAAAATAGATGAATGACAAATTATTTATCTGCACAATTTAATTAAAAAAAAAATAAGGCCTAGAAGTGTGAGCTTGGGTTAGCAAGACCCACGTGCATGCTGTTTTTTAGAGGTCCAAGCACGCTGGGCCACCCTGAACCACCTAGGTCCACCCAAATTTAATTTATTTTAAATTAGTTTTTAAGATTTATTTTAATTTATTTTTGTAAGATTATTATGGTCTCGTATGAACATTACAACATTTGATTGATACTTAATTTTATGACTGCTTATTTTTATTATCTTATAATTAAAAAGATAGAATTTTTTTTATTAAACCTAGGGGATCATGACTCGGACTATAAGTTTGGTAAGTTAATTAAAGTTCATTTGGATCATTTTTTTTTTGTCATTCTTTAATTAATTTTTTTCATCTTTTAATATTTAGTTAATTGATAATTAAATTTCATGATTTATTTTAATTTACTTTTTATAGAATTATTATAGTCTTATAACTCGGATTACTAGTTTGACATATTAATTTAGATTAACCCAAATTAAACTAATATGTTTTTATTTTATTTTAAAAAAAAAAAGATGTTGATGTCAATATCAATGTTAATCTCTCAATATTTATAAAAAAACTGTTATCTAGAACATATAAGATTTTGAATCCATAATTAAAAAAAATTAATCCAATTAACAGCATAACTGAGCCAATGCTATTTCATGTTAATAATAATCTTTTAATAATAATAATAATAATAATATTAAAAAAAAAAAAACCGAAGTGGGAGAAGAGGATGAAGAGAAGAGTAACTCCTCTACCCAGCAAACACGGGAATACTTGATAAGAATAAGCTTACGGTTTCATGATCTCATCAAACTGTGAATAAAGAATAAATTCGAATTTGAAACTTCAGCATATCCAATTTCATCGATAAAATACAATAGTAAATACTGATTATCTTTTATTAGATTATATCATAAATAAATCATGTATATCGATATGTGACAAACAAATTCATATAATTTTTTAAATTTATCTGTTTATTTTTTTTAATAAGAGAGGTTCTCAATTACTTATAATTTGTATTTAATTTATTGTTCTAATCTTGGAAGCATATATATATATATATATATATATATATATATAAGTTGTATTTAATTTATTGTGCAGTAATAGGTTAGCACAATGACTAAGAAAATATGATCCCTTATTTTTTTATTTATATTTTAAGACTATTATTGGAAAAAATCTATTAATTTCTTTGAATGTATGATATAGAGGTGGACTAGAAATATATGATCCCTTCTTTTTTTATTTATAAATATTGGAAATTTTGGCCATATTGAAAATAAAAGAACAAATTTTCCAAATACATTCAAAGAAATATTATTTTAATATATTTTTAAATAAAAAATTCCCTAAAAAACAGCTACATTCTCAAATTCAAATAATGCGGACAGGATATATCCTTGTTTTTACCGAATTATTTTGTTGATGGGTAAATAGAAGTGATGATAATATTGACTAGTAAAGTTCGAAAAATAAAGTAAACCACTATTTTGTTTGCGTCATCCTTTCCACTTCAAATTTCAAAGGTGGGCGACGTGCAGGATTGAATTGTGTAGTTGTCCTGTCGTGGATGATGAATCTTTATTTTATTTATAAAATCCTTCAAGAAAAACAGCAGTAAATGAACAGAAAACAGATATAGCACAGAGTGATAAATCAATAGATGAACATTCTATAAATGCCACCTCCATCCCATAGCATACCAAGTCCCAAAACTTAACCCCTCCCCCATTCTCTCAGAACAGAGAGGTTATTGAGTTCTTGTTGTTTCTCTGTAAGTCCTGAGTTTATTCTCTCATTCCCATGTTTCTGTTCTTTCTGGCAATGCTATTGTGAAAAACAGATGACAACAACGTGTGTGTATGCGCTTCATTCAACTGATGGAAATTGTTTGATTCGCTTCTTTTAATGCTAGAGGCAGAGTGAATCAGATGCAGTTGTTACGTGTTGCTGTTAAAAGTGAAAGTTCTTTACTATTATTAAACAAGTATTCCATTACAGTATTTTATATTTGCTACTTTGGTCATTGCAGGAAGGTCTAAATGGCTAGAATTTTCATATTCTTGATGGGGCTTGTTGTCATCTGGGCAGCCTTGGCAGAAGCAGAATACATGATCTATAAAGATGCAACAAAGTCCTTAAATTCTCGCATTAAGGACTTGATGAACCGGATGACATTAGAGGAAAAAATTGGCCAGATGACTCAGATTGAACGCGGTGTTGCATCGGCTGAGGTGATGAAGGACTACTTCATTGGTAAGCAGAGCGTCACTGTGCTTTTACTTGGTTTAGGAATTGTTACGTGATGAGGTTGTGTTGTGTAGGAAAGCTGAAGAATTATGTTTCCTTTTCTGGCAGGGAGTGTACTGAGTGGAGGAGGGAGTGCTCCCTCTAAACAGGCTTCTGCTGAGACCTGGATTAACATGGTGAACGAATTTCAAAAGGGTGCTTTATCGACCCGATTAGGAATTCCTATGATTTATGGAATTGACGCTGTTCATGGACATAACAATGTTTACAAGGCAACAATATTTCCTCACAATGTTGGGCTTGGAGCTACCAGGCAAGTGAAGATATTCCTCACTCATACTAACCAACAGTTTATGAACTGAAAGTTTTTTTCTTCTTTCTGCTTCAAGCAATCAGTATAGATACATTTAAGTTCTGTCCAAGTTAATTTGATATTTCATCTAGAAAGAAGTTATATGGTCATATTTGTCTGCCAAGTAACCACGAAAGAGGACGGGTCATCTTTGAGATAGGATGATTAAATTCTCAGTTCGAGACAGCAATCATGATCACGAGTGTCATCCATTGAAAACTTGGACCCCTTCTCATCTCCTTGGAGATTTCACAAGGAAAGTAGTGACATGATGACATCTGCATCCATCCACAATAGGCTGTGATGATGTGCTATTGATACCTATTTAGGTTTATACTTTTGATCAATGCCGTGATGTAATGCTAATTTAGATGTTCGAAATTTAACTAATAATTGAATTTTCTTCTTCTTCTTATTCCCATCTGCTGAAACTGTAGTAGGACATTAGGGAAGAAAATCAAAATGTAATGGATTTTATTTTTGACTGAACCTGCATGTCATCGAACAGGGACCCTAACCTAGTTAAGAGGATTGGAGCTGCAACTGCACTTGAAGTTAGAGCTACAGGCATTCCATATGTTTTTGCACCTTGTATTGCGGTAACTTTTTTATCCAACTACTAATAGCTGTTTAGATAACCAAAATCATTTCCTCTTAAATTCTGATTTCCTCCTCTATTACTTCTGGCTACACAGGTTTGTCGAGATCCAAGATGGGGTCGGTGCTATGAAAGCTACAGTGAAGATCCTAAGCTTGTTCAAGCAATGACTGAGATGGTATCAGGATTACAAGGCGACATCCCTGCTAACTCCTCAAAGGGTGTTCCCTTCGTTGCTGGAAAGTAAGGAATCTTCATGTTACATTCTTTTGCCTATAAGATTTATATTGCTTGCAGTTAACATAAGTTAAGTTTCTAAGAACAATAATTAGATAGTGTACATTTTCCCTTAAGTCCTCAACAGCGGAGGCTTTTTCCATAATCGCCGTGAAACAATGAAGAAAATTGTCCCAAGGAGCAGAGAACTGTAAATAGTAATTTTCACAGAACATTTGGAATTTAGCGTGCTTATATGGTAAATTTGACTTTGATCCACGCTATCAGATTCCAAGCTTGGTCCATAAACTTGCTTTGCTCTATTTAAAACATGGAATCAGTCAACAGCTCAATCATTGGTGTCTGTATTTGAAAAAGA
This sequence comes from Populus euphratica, assembly GCF_000495115.2. Taxonomy (NCBI): domain Eukaryota; kingdom Viridiplantae; phylum Streptophyta; class Magnoliopsida; order Malpighiales; family Salicaceae; genus Populus; species Populus euphratica. The sequence continues at coordinate 141,803 of NW_011499857.1, forward strand.
AAATGAGGCCATTTCTCACTTAGATTAATTAGAGGAATTTAAGTGCCGTATCCCCCCCCTCGAGGATGGAGTGGATCTGCTGCTAGCTTCATCAGATAATGGATATGTTAATTATTCATTTGATGGAAACCTTTTTGGACTTTGTGTTAGGTTGAAGCCCTTGTTGGTGGCATGAGAGTTGAGACATGCTTTCCACTTACTATTATTATTATTATTATTATTAGCATATGAAGGGAACCTGTGAAGAAAACAGCAGAAAAGCTTCAAAAGGATAAAGATAAAATATCCCTACTTGATATTATCAAACTTCCAAGTTTTGACTCTTAGGAACAACTGTTTTGACTCTTAGGAACAACTTGCTGAGATCTCCAGTCTCCACACATAGTGGCCCCTCTCTTTGTTTATCTTGTTTCCTTCCCCGTCTTGGTTGGGAAGGCAATTAGTCAACTGGGGAACTGGGAAAAGTAGATAATTGGTGTTATCAAGCTACCACCAGTGCTGTCCTATGATATTTCTTATTACCACAACCCTTCATTTCACTGAGGTAACTTGTCCATTTGAACTAATAGAAAACACATCATTAAGGGGAGAGAATCTTATTCATAGTAATCGATTTCATAGTTCCTGTAAAATCTTTGGATGAATTCACTCTAATATTTGTTAATTCCTGAATCCTGATGATCTGGGGGCTTCTCACAGAACAAAAGTTGCTGCTTGTGCCAAGCACTTTGTGGGTGATGGTGGAACAACAAAAGGCATCAATGAGAACAATACACAGATCAGCAGACACGGTTTGCTTAGCATCCACATGCCAGGCTACTATAACTCAATTATCAAGGGTGTGTCCACTGTTATGGTTTCTTACTCGAGCTGGAATGGAGTTAAGATGCATGCCAACCGTGACATGGTCACTGGATTTCTCAAGAACATTCTTCGTTTCAGGGTAAAGTGATTTCCTTGGCTTAGGGTTTCCCATCTTAAACCATTTGAGAATAAAAATCCAAGAGATGTGTGCTAATGCCTATTGATTGCCTCAGGGTTTTGTCATCTCAGATTGGGAGGGTATTGATAGGATCACTTCTCCACCCCATGGTAACTACTCATATTCCATTCAAGCAGGAATCAGCGCTGGAATTGACATGGTAATTCTTATCAATGGTTTTTTCCTTCAACAGTATAATTCATTATCTTGTGCTTTAGAATTCTATTACTTGTTCTGGAAATCGCATGCTGCAGATCATGGTTCCAAACAACTACAAAGAGTTTATTGATGGCCTCACATCCCACGTGAAAAATGAAGTCGTCCCCATGAGCCGAATCGATGATGCAGTGAAGAGAATTTTGCGAGTTAAATTTACGATGGGTCTTTTTGAGAACCCCCTGGCTGATAATAGTCTAGTCAATGAGCTTGGTAGCCAGGTTTATTACCTAAACTAAGATATTCTCTGCCTTGTATAATTAGCAACAAGAAGATAGAAATGAACTTAAAAATATTATGTAATGATAACAGGAGCACAGAGAATTGGCTAGGGAAGCTGTGAGGAAATCACTTGTGCTGCTAAAGAATGGCGAATCTGCTGCTGAGCCATTGCTACCCCTTCCTAAAAAAGCAACAAAAATACTTGTTGCAGGCAGTCATGCAGATAATCTCGGTTATCAATGTGGTGGATGGACAATTGAGTGGCAGGGAGTCGGTGGCAACAACCTCACTAGTGGTACATTCTCATTTCATCCCCCAGTTCAGATTCTACTAATAGCATCCATCTGTTTTAATGGAATAAAACCTGACAAGTTCTGTTCTGATTGCCCAACAAGAAACTAAAATTTTCGATATCAGTGACTGCTAAAACAGTATCTGAACGAAAAGTCATTAGGCGGGTTTTTCTGAAATATTCCTTGGCGACGGCAGCTCTCTTTAGGCTCTGTAATCCGTTTAATGAGGTTAACTAAAAATGAATTGCAGGTACCACAATCCTAACCGCCATAAAAAATACTGTTGATCCAAGCACTGAAGTTGTGTACAAGGAGAATCCTGATGCAGACTTCGTCAGGTCTAACAACTTCTCTTACGCCATCGTTGTAGTAGGAGAGCCGCCATATGCAGAGACATTTGGAGACAGCTTGAACTTGACAATATCAGAACCTGGTCCAAGCACGATCCAAAACGTCTGTGGAACTGTAAAATGCGCTACTGTCATCATTTCCGGGCGTCCTGTTGTAATCCAACCATATGTAAGCTTGATGGATGCTCTTGTTGCTGCCTGGCTCCCTGGAAGTGAAGGCCAAGGTGTTGCTGATGTTCTATTTGGTGACTATGGTTTCACTGGCACGCTTTCACAAACATGGTTCAAGACTGTTGATCAGCTGCCTATGAACGTTGGTGATCGACATTATGATCCCCTCTTCCCATTTGGATTTGGCCTCACTACTAAACCTACCAAGACCATCTAGACATCATTTTGTTAAATCTGGTAGATAAAGAGCCATTAACATTACATATTGTTTGGTCATTATCACAAAAATAAAGGAAAAATAGCAAAAAGATTCCAAAATTTCTGTCTTTATTTAGTGTGCTGACAAAGATTCGGATCAGGGACTGATTAAGCACACCACTTCCTCAGTTCAAATCCTAGTAAAAGGACTGTGGTTAGGCACACAACACGCCCTGAGTTCAAATTCTAACAAAAAATAACCTTGCAGGAATCTCTGTTGCTAGCAGGTTCTGCAAGATAAATGGGTTAACCTGATACTGTAAAACCTAATGATCAAGAATCCTTGTCACTAAAATTTGCTGGGACGCTGCTTTCGAGAGTGAAACACACATAAGCATTGTCTTATTTTTCTCAAGTAAAGTTATTACTGTTAAAAAGCCTAAGTAGAGTGCAAATGAAAAATACTTACCAAAGACTATCGGGACAATGCATTGATCTATATGCAACATCTCCTTGAACAGAATCATTCACCTTGTGATCACAGAACGGTTTAAAACGTGAATTAGACATCGAATGCCTTAGCCACTGGTAGATTTTGTTCAACACCTCATTTCTGACACTAGCTTTGCAGGAGAGAGAACATGTGAACTAAATTCTGCAAAACTTTCAATGATGATGACACTGGAACACTAAAAAACAACGTCCACAGCAAGAATAACTATCGCTAAAAATGGATATCCAAAGAATTTGCAGGCATAATGTGAAGTTTTTTTTGTCATAACAGTTCCTAAAACTAACAGCATTGGACAATCCATATCATGTTTGGACAGCGCGTCTAACCGGCAGGCCAGATGGACACTGGCACGCCATGTTAAAACTAACGAGCACTATCAAACAGGGAACGAAGAGGAAAATATCAGGGTTAAATACCTAGGATGAACTGTTAATAGTTTCACTGATGTATCCAAATGATGTATGATATGAAACAACAGTGGAATGAAGATACTAAATAATGAAGAAAATGCAACGTGAAGGCTCCTTTAAATGCGCGTGTGATAAAAGAAATTAGAGGCAATGGAACAAAAGTAAAACTGCATAGTAGTTTTATTCATCAAAGGTGGTAGTAATTCACATTCTATTCTCATTAATCTAAAGTTATATGAAAAGAAACATATAATTACAATGGAAAAGGATCATACTCGCAAAAAAACTATAGAACGATGCTGTTCCCCAAAAGGGATTACTCCGCACCAGGCTTTGGGGCATCTTTTTCTTTCTCAGGAACATTTTTGTTCCCACTCTCGGCTTCTTTTATCTGCCTCAATTTCACCTTTTTTCTCAGAAGAGCTTCTATTTTTCCATTGATCTTCTCTAACTTCTGTTCAGCTTGTCAACGTCTCTGCTCTTGTCCTTCTCATCGGGTTTTCTTTTTTATCAGTCCTCTCCTTCTTATCATTTTCTTTCTGTCTCCTTACCTTTTTGTGTCTTATCTTTCTTCTGTTCTTCATCTTGTGAGTCCTTATTTATGTCAATTTCCCTGGTGGTAAACTCAGCCTCACACCTTGACTAACTAGCTTCATCCCTGAGTTCTTTGTGTTTAGTCTCCTGAAATATATACACATAGAAAAAATTTATAGAATTTCAAGGGTTATATTATATAGATTTAAAGTTATTTAGGATTTATATAAAAATTATATGTTCTTTTCAATTTAAATATTAGATTTAAAAATTATATATTATTTTATATAAATTTAAAGTTATTTAGGATTTATATAAATATTTGCTTGAAAGCTAAGTTATTGTTATCTACAAGCTTTCCAAATATCTAATTTCTAATAATAATTCACACGAATCACCAATGAAAAGTCTCTTGTACACTTTGAGGAGAGAAAAATTATTATATTTTAGAGTGCTAACTCTTTTCTTTTGTGTTTTAAATTTTTATATATTATACTTTTCTCACATTTCTTTTTATTTTTTGGAAATAAGAAGCAATTTTTTTATTTATAAGAAAAACCTAAAAAATTTATAAATAAAAATATTAATTTTTCCCTCAAATAATATTACATATATTATTTTAGGATAAATTTATAAATTTATTCAATTAAATTCTTACTTCATTGTTTCTATGTATAGAATTGTAATCCTTTATATTGATTATATTATAATTTTTAATTTTTAAAATTTATTTATAATCAAATTACACTTGATTAATTATTTTTTTTAATTTTTAACCAACTATTCTTATATGTGTGACTCATTAAGTTTCATAATAAGTCGACCAAAATATAAATCATAATCATAAATAAAGATTAAATAGGTTAAACAATGTAATTTATTATCAATTTAATAATTTATTTATTTATATTTAAAAATTATGTACAATATCTAGCAACTTATCATAATCCCTTAAATATTATAAAAGTTATAAGTGATTTAACTTAACATTTCACAGATTAGTTTATTAAAGTAATTATTTTTTTTTATCAAGATGTTTCGATTTAAACATTTTAGTATGAAGCATGTTTATTTTGTCAAATCATGTTAGTTTTTAATATTATAGTCATTGATTATTTGAATAAGATTTTAAAACTTTTTTCAAAATTTATTCTATCTTACCTAAGGATTTCACAATCAATAATATTTAAAAATAAACAAGATGATGAATCATTTTTTAATTATTCAAATATTTTTATATAACTTATATAATCATTGTTTAATTATTCAAATATTTTTATATAACTTATATAATCATTGTTTAATTATTCAAATATTTTTATATAACTTATATATACTCAATACATACTCGTTTGTTATTTTTTATTATGACAATGTATGGTTAGTATTAAAGTATAACATTTGATATATAAGATAACTTAATAATTTTAAATCCAATGATCACTTAAATAACTATCACGAGAGATTTTTTATAGACATAAATGATCTCTTCATATAGAATTTTCTTACTGGTTAGTTTAGCGTACATGTCATCTATCATGCATCTGCCTATTAGTTCTAAGTATTGATTATATCTCGATTTATAAGAGTATCTATTTTCTTTTATAAAAAAAAGAAATATAATATAAATCAATCTCAACAACTCTAATTAATGTTCAATTTTAATATCAATATTTTGATATAATTAAAAACTCATAATTATAGCAACTTTACAATTTTAGTTGCAAAATATTTTTATTTTATGAATTTTATTTTTACTTTAGATTCATTAATTAATATAAATAAATATTTAAAAATATTTTATTAATAATAAATATATTTTATATGAATAAAATTAAAGCCAAATGTAACAAACCGATTGACTAAAAAACATATTTACCAATACTTTCTACTCTTTCTTCCTAGTCCTTCTTCTTCTTGCTCTTCTTCTTCTCTTCTTTCTTTTCATCTGCATCTTTTATGTCATCATCTACTCCATCCTTGTGATTTTTCTCTTTCTTCTCCTTATCCTTCTTGTTTTCTTCTTTCCCCTCATTTTCATCATCTTTTTCGTCGTTAATCTCATCTTTGCTCTTCTTCTCTTTTTTCTTTTCCTTCACTTCCCCCTCTTTTTTGTTCTTTTTACCATCATTGTCCTTTTTTGTTTCTTCCTTAGATTCTTCATCAATCTTCTTCCCTTTATCTTTGACCTTCTTCTCTTTTCCTTTCTTATCTTCCTTGCCTTCACTTTTCTTATCCTCATCCTCAACACTCAAACCTTGATCTTTGTACTCCTCGATTACTTTTTTTGTATCCTTCAAATCTTCATCCTCGTCTTTCTTCTTCTCTTTTTTATCCTTCTTTTTCTTCTCTTCTTTCTGATCCTCCTGTTCATCCCTTGAAACCCCATGATCTTTTATCTTCTTCTCTTCTTTATTGTTCTTCTTATCCTCCTTGTCATATCCTAAAGCCTCATCATCTTTCTTCTTATTTTTTTCCTTGTCTTTCTTATTCTTTTTCTCTTCCTTTTTCTTAGCCTCTCCTTCCTTTCCTTTCTTCTCCTTCTCTTTGTCCTTCTCTTTCGGTTGCTTCTCCTGCTCTTCACCCTTCTTCTTATCTTTCCTTTTCTTCTCCCCCACCTCATCTACATCCTTCTTCTTATGTTTCTCCTTTTTCTCTGATTTCTCATTGTCTTTCTCTTTATGCTGCTCTTTCTCCTTTGGCTTTTCCTTTTCTACCGATTTGGCCTTCAATTCAGCTTCCACCGCAGCTCCCTTCTCGTCATTGGGTTCTTTATCCATGCTCTTGACTTTCAGATGGATTTCCTCCTTCACAACCTTTTCATGCACCCCAGCAGCAGAAATGACAGATTCAGATGTATCTTCCATCTCAGGATTCTTGGTGAAAAATTGAAATTGAAATGTAGATCCTCTCTCGCTTAAGCTCAAATTTCCTGAAGAAAGTGGCATACCAATTAGTTAAAAAGGTACCAATTGTTAAAAATAAGCAACGAGAAATTCTGACATGAATATTCAAATGAAACTAATACAGAAGCAAATGCCTGTATGAGAAGCAATTATGAATAGCCTATAGAGCACAGAACCTAAGCTAGGTAGAACCATAAGTTTTAATGCCCACCCCCAAAACTGCCTCCTTCCTAACCAACAAAAGAAAAGCTGTTATAGATGCTCATCCTCTCAAATTTTTGAAAGCTGCAAGCAATATAAACACAGGGAACATGGTAAATAGTAAAATGCCTAGTTAATGCTTCGGCATTTTCAAATTATTTCATTTCTTTTCAATTTTCATTGCAGAATCCCTCCATTTCTACGCAATCCCACAGCCCATTCCAAATGTCATTAACATCTCAATTTACTTGCTCACAGCTTCAAAATGAACAAATTGTTGATACATAAAAAGCTCTTCAATTTATGTATTGACCTAAAAAATGTCATTGATGTTTTATATGTCTCCATTGCAAAAGACAAACATATGCATACAGAGATCCCAAAAGATTCCAACTATAATCGCATAGGCCAAAGATCAAAACATTATTCTCCCATCTGGAAGGATTAAAGAAAAAGCATTGTCAAAATATGAGACGAAAATGGAGATCCTAGTCCATGCCAAGAGCTATTCAATTACCTAACACAGAGAATAACCCGTATGGATGATTTCTCTCAAAACACTCCACAATCACAAAATGACTAATATCACAGAAACAAGATGGCAAGAAGAGAATCTTGTAAGCCCAACAAATCAAGAAGCAACAGATCAGCCGGAAGAAGAAATCTAGGAACAACCTATAAAAATCTAATATAATATATTGATAAATTATGAAGAAAAAAGAGATATATACCTGCTAGAAGTTTCAGGTTGATACGTGGAATTACACACACAAACACAAGAAACGTAAAAGAAGAAGCCAAGAATCTGTACCTTAGTTTAATTTTTTCTGAAAGTAACAAATTTTAAGGCAGGAACTGACAAGGAAGACGAGAGCTATTAAGGTTTTGATTGCTTTGGCTTTGGTGTTGTGTCTAGAACATGATGGAGATGTCTTGTCTTTTATTTATAGAGTTCGACATATATAATTTTCTTTCTTGGGTGACAGCCATTATTAACAGCTAGATTGTCTGTCTCACCCGCTAAGAATAAAGGCATGTCGGTCACGCGCAAACACGACTCCATTGCTTGCCGCTCCATCCCACCCCTACGCGGTGAATTGTTTTCTTTATTTTTCTTTTTATTATTGAAAGCATCGAATAGTATCTCGTACATATCTTACATGTAAATTAAAATAAAACCTTATTTTTAAATATTTTAAAAATAATTTTTGTATTGATTAATCGGTGTGTTTAAAAAAAATTAATATTTTTTCCGAATGTTAAATTTAAAGTTTGAATCAAGGTTGTTAATGTTTTTTTTTTTGGACACAATACAAAAAAATATAATGTAAATTTAAATTATGAAAACATAAAAGCAAATTTTTTTCTCATACAAATAAGCAATTTCATCATCAAACATGTGCTGTGCTTTTTTATTACATAAAAAAATCTTACCATGGAAGATTCAAAAAGAAAAAGTGGTTAGTAAGACTTTGTGTCTAAAAAAAATATTAAAAACAATTATATTTTTATAAATATGTTTTTTATTGGCTAACACTGGTTACTCACTCCAAATATGTAACCATTTATAGTGTTAGTTTTAGCTTATGTAATGCCTTTTGCTTTAATAAATAATACATTATTTTTAGATATTATTATGCTTTTTATAAGATTATTTTACACACCATGAATATGAACAAGTAAATCAATAAAAAATTATAAGCTTTTTATAAGCTAAAACTAATAAATCAAACAATTTAAACAATTTAAAGTATGAGTTTTATTTTTTCGTCTTTAAATCTAGTTCCTTGTTAGATCATATATATATATATATATATATTATGAGATTTTCTATAGAGAAATAATAATGTTATAAACTTGTTAAAAAAAACTATAGTATTTAGGCACAAACACATGATAAATTAGATTTTAAAATATGATTTGTCACTCTTATTTGTAAAAAAATCCTTATAGATTGAGAATTTTCAAAACCTTGTCATGTAATAAATAATTTTTTATTTATTAGGAAGGATTTAAAAAATACTATACACTTTATCTTTGAACTATTAATTGAAAAAAGAATATAGATACAAAACCATGCGTTAGTGAGTCTCCCTAAAAGTATGCAATGAGTAAAAGAAAAATTTGAAATTAATATAAAATCATAAAATCAATTGTAAAGTTATAGTTTAACTAAATTGATTTGACATGTTTTTATATATTTTGATTTAATTTTATTATTTTTTAATTTTTATGTAATTTTACGCTATAAGTATATTGACTTGTATGATTTTACAAGTCAACTTGTAATTTTAACAACCTTAATTTAAATTTTAAAATTTTAAAAAAACATGTTTTTTTTTTAATTATCAAATCAACCTCTTAAAATTAATTAAACCATGGTTAACAATTTTATTTTTTACTCTTAATTTTTAGGTGTATTAATTATTGTAAAAAATCTGATTTCTTGGTGGACGAGAGCTTTTGTGTGTCTTTTTCAACTGATGGGAGCAATCCATTTATAATGTTAGGATTTAATTTTTAGGCCTGCTATTAAAATTAAGGAATATCTTCCTTTTTTAATATTTTTTTTTCCTTTTTAGATTTTTCCCTTTATTTTTTTCTTCAGTTTTTTCTTTTCTTTCTTCTCATTCAAAAATCTTTTTTTTCTGTGAAAAACAAATTAGTGAGGGCAAAGAAAAGAAAAATATAAAAAGGAAAATAAATAAAAGGGGATATGAGACCCTCAAACTCAAGGTTGGCATATTCTCCTGCTTCAGTTTTGAGCTGAATATGCAAGATAAAGAGGCACACCAAAAGAGTTGAACTTGGTTCCAGCAGAGGTTGTGTACGCACCCATGTTGTAGAATAAGATCAAATCGTTGAAGCTCTGGCAATTTCCAATCTCTTGCCAGAACGTCTTGTGAATCACAATTAGGTTCAACACTGTTGATGCAAAAACCATACCACCACCTTGAGGATTTCTTATTATTGGTTTTAGCAACACAGAGGATCGATCATAGGCCGGAAAGTTAAATGAACAATAAATCCCATCATCAATCCAATACTATCTTTTATCTCCTCTCACTCGTTTGCCAAGCACATCAGCAACTAGAATGAATGCAGTTTCACAAAAGTACCTTCTGGGCTCTGCAATCTCTTCAAAGGATTTATCGTCTGGGAAAAATTCCTGGATTGCATCAATAACTGTGGCACCAATCTCATCAGATAATGGGTTTGCTTTAAAACCTCCACCAACGTTAATTATGTTCGTGGGGGGCATATTGTGCTGGGCGACTGTATCAAACGCAGATCTTGCTGCAACTATTGATCACGATAGGTTTAGGCTGTTGATGCTTTAGAACCTACGTGAAAGGAGACTCCAGCTACTTTCATGCCTGCTTGGCGTGCATGTTGGAGCAGCGGCACCATCTCCTTAGGGAAAGCATCAAATTTGGTTCCCAGCTGACGCCAGGAAGTCTCATCGTTGACTTCAAGTCGTTGCAGCAGTCCACATTTTGGATGCCACTTTTTGATCTTGTTGACTTCTTTAGAATCAAAGGTAGTGAGTCGCACTCCAACACTTGCTGCATACTGGATATGAGACTCAGCCTTGCATGGATTAGCATAAACAATCTTATCAGCTCTAACACCATGGCCTAGTATGGATTTAATCTCATCCCTAGTAGCACAATCAATGCAGGCTCGTTATTGCACTTATAAACGAAGAAAGGTTTTACATTGGACATGTTCTGCTTCCATTTCTCCACGAGTCTTGCGACAACCCCTGAATCTAGAATGTAGAAGGGCTCAGCCTCTACTTGTTTGTCCGAGATGGACCGGAAAAGGCTATCCAGTCCATTGCTAGGAATACTAACAAGTTGTTGGCCTTTCTCCTTGCTAGCCTCCAATATGAATTTGAGGCTGCTGGAGCTGAAAACATTTCCATCTAGTGGACACATCGCCATGTAGAAAGTTTTGGGCCCGATAGAGTCCTTAGGACAGTTTTGATGATTTTTGTGAGACAGCCCTCTGGAAAAATATAGAGAAAACTTAGATAATGGAAATTTTGAATGCTAGTTTCATAGTATCAAAACTGTATTCCAGGAAACCAAAGATGAATTTGAATTAATAAATGAGAATTTACATTAGATGAAACCAATTCCAAGCTGTCCTCTGGAAAGGAAGTCAAGCTTGGACATTTTGTGATCTCTAATTGAACAAGGGAACGTAAATTTTGCAACTCATCAGGATAGAGGTTAGCTCTATGCACCATTGTATGGACAGATTTTCCAGAGACAAGCAGGACTGTAACCCAGTTGGAAGTGAAGTTAATTTATGACATCGTTGAATCCTGAGTGTTTTGAGAGATTATAGGTCCCCTACACTTGGAATGGACTCCAGATTAGGACAAACTTCTATTCTTAAATCTTCAGAAGTTGTTAGGTTTTGCAAACTAGCAATGCATTGAGGTTTGGACAAAGTTTTATTGCCAGACCTTTAAGAGAGAGGTTTTGCAGACCTGGAATAGAAAATAGATCGGGAAAACCTTCAAGTCTTAAATATTCAAGAGAATTGAAGATCTGCACACTTGGCATTGGAGGAGAGATTAACTTGTGACAACCTTCATTATGGAGTCTTTTAAGAGATCTGAGGCACTCGCCAGATGGAATGGACTCCAGGTTTGGACAACGTTTTATTGTTAAATCTTCAAGAGGTGTGCTAGCACTGCAATCCATGAAATATTTCAATTCATCACAGAAGCAGATTTCCAGTTGAGCAAGTGATGAAACATTCAGTGAAATACTTGCCAATAGAGTACAGGACATGATGGACAGGTCTTCAAGTCAAGGAAACACAACTGAATGGCCTTCACCTACTGCTGGCACCATCCATTCAACTAGATTGACAATGCGACGCAGAGACAGTTTTTTTAATGCTGGAAAAACTGCCATTGTTTCACTGAATCCAGTGCTTCGGTAAAACTCCATGTCGGTAGCTCTTAAATTATCCAGCCCATCTATCTCAAGACTTTTAAGACGAGGAAATGTCCAAGCATTGGCAATTCGCACCTCTTGCAGTCTATCAATTTCAGATTCAGCAAACTATTGACTAGCGAGGAATCACCATGAATAGGGATTTCCATCAATAGCCAGGATGGCAGCTTTTCACCTCCGTAGTGTTCAATCTTTAAGCTTTCTAAGTTGGAGTGAGGCTGAAGGGCCTCCAGAACTTCCTCGTCATTCTTGAAGCATTTTCTTCTTGATCTCCATACAAATTCCAATTCGTAAATCTTTGTTTTTCCTCGTAAGTCTGCTTTCTCGGCTTCTTTTTTGTCTTTCACCTCCTGAAGATTGTATGTCGACAATTGTCCTCTTAGGCCATTTAAGTATTCCAGTTCTTGAACTGTACTATCACTGTCTTTCCACACAACAAAGACTGGCAATGTTTGAAGAGGAAGTCAAGCGCCCTACCTTAACTGGCATCTGGTGACGATAAGTGAAACAAATATGCCTCAGGCCAAGTAAATCTTGCATATTTCTATGAAGAAATGTGCACTTAATGTGTCTTAAAGTTTGCAGATTGTAGAGCTTTATGGATGCCGCATGCCCGCTACGAGTTGTAACAAGAACAGCACTCCCATTACTTCCACTAACTTTTAACAAACAATTCTTCAATCCATCCCACTTGTCAACATTTTCATTTCAAACATCATCAAGAGCAAGAAGAAACCTTCTCCCTTCCAACTCTTTAGAAAGGTGTTCTAGTGTCTCTCCTATGTTGTCTACCGTTCCAACCATGTGTTCACCTAGAGTTTTCAGCATCTCTCCTAACACGGTCAATTCTTCAAAATCATCAGAAACAGAGAGATCCACACTGTCTCGTCAAAGAGCTGTCCCTCTGTCACTGCCTCACACACCAATCTAGCCAAGGCTGTCTTTCCAAGACCTTCCATACCCACTACAGGGAAGACAGGGAGAAGTTGGTGATTGGTCGATGTCCCATCAGAAATTCGACAATTTTTAAGACATCGTCTCCCCTTCCCACAATTTTCACATCATCAGATATGACGCCAAGACCGGATAATTCAATTTGTTGTTTATTGAATCCGATATCTTCCAATGATAGAGAGATTCGATGAAGTAACACAAGCACCGTGTTCTAGTCCTTCGGTGTAATGAAATTCACAGCCCGGACACGGACTCTACTGGAGTCAACTGTAGACTAGTTACGTACCTTGTCAAGGATAATGGAGGAAGCAAACCGGTCTATTGACATTCAATCAAATCAACACGTTCTTGAAGATCCAAGAAAATGCCTGAAAGGAGACTCGCCACCTCGATATCTTGTAACAAAGCTTGAACGTTCGGCAAAACCTCTTTGAAAGCTTCCTCATATCTATCCAATCCGAAAGGAAGATTAATCTCTTCACAATCGAATGAATACAATCAGCGTCTGCTCCAAGGCATAGGTGATCAGCAGAAACCTGGCCATTTCTCTTTTTCTTTTTTTTTCTTTTTTTTTTTTTTTGGCAGAGGAGAAGAGCGAAGGGGAGAAGTAAATGTCTATGATAGGATTATTTTTTATTTAAAAATATATTAAAATAATATTTTTTTGATATTAATATAATTCAAAAAAATTAAAAATTCTTGTTGAAACATTAGCGAAACACCCCTTTTGTAACCCTAAACATGATTAAGGGTAAGAAAAAAATTGAAAAACTGATTTAACTAAAAAATTTAAAATTGATTAGAATATTTAAAAAAAGTTTTTGTTTGATTCAGTTTTAATTTTGTAATGCTTAAATCAAGCAACTTAACCTGAACAGAATTAATTCAAATTTTTAAAAAACATTTGTGTATAATTACCCTTTACAGACACACCACACAACCCACACGAGCAACACCACGCCTCCTCAATCATCATAGCTTCCCATACCACTCAAAAGTCTATACCCAATTAATTCTTTGTTCTTTAACTACCCCTACCCAAGCTCTTGTAAGTCTACTCACAATTAATTCTTCAATGCACTCAGTATACTCACAATTTATCATGACCCGATTCCCGAATCCATAACCGGCACATAGATAAGGTTTCCCTTCAAGGTTTCATACCTATGTGAATCCAAACTTACATACAAATTTATCTATTAAATAACTCAATCAGAGTTCAACGCAGCATTAACAACAAACTAATTCATAATATAACTTAATTGTCTTAATATAAGAGTTCATATAAATTCAAAATTTTAGAGCGCTAACTAGACATAAGAGAAAGTTATAAATTTCAACAAAAGAGCAGGTTCAGAAGGTTCAGTAAAAGTGATCTACTATTAAGCTATAAGCCTGAAAAATAATGAGAGTGTGAGTTCAACAACTCAGTGAGTAGATAATATTCAATATACACACATAAAGTAATATAACAATGAGAAATATATATACAATTCGGTTTAGGTTCTTATAGTAAGGTTCCTCAAATAAGTCATAACAAGAATATCATTAGGTAAAGCTCGTTAGAAAATTAAAATGCAATGAGCATGACATATGAAGCAATATAACAATGAGAAATATATATACAATTCGGTTTAGGTTCTTATAGTAAGGTTCCTCAAATAAGTCATAACAAGAATATCATTTGGTAAAGCTCGTTAGAAAATTAAAATGCAATGAGCATGAGGCTCTGTACTGTGAGATGATCAATCCACACAGGTTGGTGACTCCCCCGACCAACTAGGGTTCAGATACAATGTACACAAAGACTAACACTACTCTATTAGCATGGATATTCTGACTGGCATACTATAGGTTCATAATCATAATCAAATACACATAGTTATATCTCAAGGCTCAACTCATAACATGAATCAAATAAAGAGCTATCAATTCAGAAGCCAATTCAAAATATATATTGGTTCATATCAAGAATTCAGATTCAATAATTGATCATACTTTATCATAACAAGGACAATAATCAGCTATCAAGAAGCATGATCCAATTCTTATTAACAAATCAAATATTTATAATATTTCTCATACATATGAAAAATTATCCACTCACCTGACTCAGAAGCAAACAAAAGCCAAAAACAAACACTGAATTCTACTAACGTCCCGTCGGTAGAATATCAGGATTATTTGAATACAAAGGAGACATATTCAAGAACGACTCAAAAAAAAAAAATTAACCTATTTAATACACTTAACTAAGGGTGTATTCTGTAACCCTATATGTTTTTGAATTAACTAATTAATTTTCTCAAAAACCCAAAATTTAACATTTTTTCTTAAATCTAATTTATAATAAAATAAATAATAAAATTGGTAATAATTCACTAAATAACTCTCAGTTATTTATCAAACCAATTTGAAAAGGCTAATATTATAGCTAGGGACTAATCTGGAGTTTATCATATTTTTAAGGGTCAAATTGTAATTTTTGTCAAAGTGGAGGATCAAATTAAAAATATCGTAAATCCATGACTATACTAAAATCATGACCATATTTAATCCTCAATTATGTCCAAAATATATCATTATGCTCTAGGGACCATTCTGGAATTTTTTCAAATTTTTAAGGTCAAATTGTAATTCTTGTCAAATTGGAGGACCAAATTAAAATTATCATAAATCCATGACTATACTGAAATCCTGACCATATTTAATCCTCAATTCTGTCCAGAATACCTAATTATGCTCCAGGGACCATTCTGGATTTTTTTTCAAATTTTTAAGGTCAAATTGTAATTTTTGTCAAATTGGAGGGCCAAATTGAAAGTGTTAAAATTTCATAACTATACAGTAATCCTACCCATAATTCATCTTTTATTCTGTTCAGAATCTCGGAATATGTTTTAGGGACCAATTTGTAAATTTTCCGAAGTTTGGGGACTAAATTGTAATTTTCACAAATTAAGGGACCAAACTGAAATTTTGTCATCTTCAACCTCCAACCCAGAATTTCAACATAAAACCTACTGTTCTTTCCATATTTCTAACTCAATTTCACCATTTACACAATTCATAACTCAAAATCATCACAATCTTCCATAATCAACTAAATAATCAATTACCTACAATAATCAACCTCTAACATTCAAATTAATTTATCAATTAAACCTAAAACATAATTTTTAAAATCTTAACATTCATCAAAATCAAAATTTAAAGCTAAAGAAAACATATTATACCTATTAAAGCATAAATCTTACCCTTTTAACTTATTTTCTTCAATTCCTTTCTATTTCCCTTCTAATTTCCCTCTTTTCTCTTCTTCTTCTTTCCCCCTCTTCTCTCTCATGGTTTGCTCCTTCAATTTTCAGATCACTCTTTTTTGTTTTACTTCCTATTTATATTTATCATCTTTTTATTCAATTACTACTATATACCTTGTTTAATCATATTTTCTCTTTAAGCCTTCAAGGGCTTTATTGTCTTTTCCTACTCTTTAATACAAAACATTACAATCTCCCTACCTTAAAAAAGTTTTGTCCTCGAAACTTAATAGAAAAAATTGAATACTTATTGAGATTATCAAAAAGATGAGGATACTCCTCACGCATCTTATCCTCGAGCTCCTATGTCACTTCCTCACATGAATGACCTTTCTATTTCACTTTCACTGAAACTATATCCTTGGACCTAAGCTTCCTCACTTGTCGGTCAACTATAGCTTCTTATTGCACCTCATAAACCATATCATCTCTCAATTCAATAGGATAAACCTCTAACACATGCGATGGATCTGACATATACTTCCTTAGCATAGAAACATGAAATATTGGATGAATAGCAGACAAGTTTTGTGGTAATGTTAACCTATAAGCAATTGCTGCAACTCTCTTCGGAATCTTATATGGTCCAATGAATCGAGAACTCAACTTGTCTTTCTTCCCAAACCTGAATACTTTTTTTTTATTGGTGATACTTTTAAAAACACACAATCACCCACTAAGGACTCTAAGTCATGCCTTCTTTTATCTGCATAACTCTTATGTCTACTTTGAGCTATTTCAAACTTCTTTCTAATTACCTCTATCTTTTCTAAGGCAATCTAAATCAACTCTGGTCCCATTAGCCTCTTCTTACCAACCTCAAACTAACAAACCAATGATCTATACTTTCAACCATACAAAACCTCATAAGGTGCCATCTCTATGCTAGCCTGATAACTATTGTTGTAAGTAAATTCCACTAATGGTAGGAACTTACTCCAACCAACTCCAAAATTCATAACACAAACCCTTAACATATCCTCTAAGATCTGAATAGTCCTCTTAGACTGACCATTGATCTGAGGGTGAAAAGTTGTACTCAACTGCACTTTAGTACCCATAGCTTCTTGGAATTTCACCCAAAACTGCAAGGTAAATTGTGGACCTTTATCTGACACTATCGTGATTGGCACTCCATGCAACCGTACAATCTCACTAATAAACAATTTCTCCAACTTTGCATATCCATAAGTAATCTTAACTGGAAGAAAATGAGCTAATTTTGTCAACTTGACAACAATCACCCATATCGAATCATAACCCTCCTGACTCCTAGGTAATCCTATCACAAAGTCCATTGTGATCCTTTTCCATTTCCATTCTGGAATCAACAATGGTTACAACAATCTAGGAGGTTTCTAATGTTCACCCTTTACCCTCTGACAAGTCAAACACCTAGAAATTTTTTTTGTTACATTAGCCTTCATCCTATTCCACCAATAACACACCTTAAGGTCTTTATACATCTTGGTAGAACTCAGATGTGTTATGTAAACTATTTGATGTGCTTCTACCATCAATTCTCTTCTCAGATCATTTATATTAGGTACACAAAATTCTATCCCTATGTCTTAGTACATCATCATCACCTATCATAAAACCTGTAGTCTTACCCTGCTCAACCTCATTTTTTATCCTGAGTAGTGAATCATCCTTCTTCTGAGCTGCTTTTATCTTATCAAACAAATCTAACTTAACATGAAAATGAGCAATCATTGCTCTAGCTTCACTAAGATCAAATCTGCCTCCTTCATCCACTAACTCATGCAACTCCCTAATTAGAGGTCTTCGTACCTCCTGAATATGAGCTAAGCTCCCTGATAATTTTCTTCTCAAAGTATTGGCAACTATATTTGCCCTACTTGGATGGTACTATATAGTACAATCATAATCCTTCAGCAATTCCATCCATCTCCTATACCTCAGGTTTAGATCTCTCTGCTGAAAGATGTATTTCAAACTCTTGTGATCTGTAAAGATCTCATAAGTTTCACCATACAAGTAGTGCCTCCAAATCTTCAAAACAAAAATTACAGTCGTCATCTCTAAATCATGTGTAGGATAGTTCTGTTTATGCTTTTTTAGCTGTCATCAAGCAGAGGTAATAACCTTGTCATGCTGCATTAGAACATATCCTAACCCAACTCTCAAAGCATCACAATACACTATGTAGCCACCAGAACCTGATGATACTGCTAAAATAGGCGCTATAATCAATCTCTTTTTCAACTCTAAGAAACTTTTCTCACCAGCTTTAGACCACTGAAACTTAATATTTTTATGCATTAACTTAGTTAATGGTGCAGAAATCTGAGAAAAGTTCTCTACAAACCTCCGTTAGTAGCCAGCCAAACCTAATAAATTTTTAATCTATATTACTGAAGTAGGCCTAAGCCACTACTTAACTACTTCAATCTTTTGAGGATCAACCTCAATCTCATTCCTTGACACCATATGCCTAAGAAATGCTACACTCTCAAACCAAAACTCACTCTTTGAAAACTTGCCATATAATTGATGATCTCGCAGAGTTTGAAACACCATTCTTAAGTGTTGCTCATACTCCTCTCTAGACCTCGAATACACCAAAAATATCATCAATAAAAACTATCACAAATCGATCAATAAACTAGCCAAACACTCTATTCATTAAGTCCATAAAAGCTGCTGATGTATTCGTCAACCCAAAAGACATCACTAAAAAGATCAATAAACTAGCCAAACACTCTATTCATTAAGTCCATAAAAGCTGCTGATGTATTCGTCAACCCAAAAGACATCACTAAAAACTTATAATGACCATACCGAGTTTTAAAAGTTGTCTTTGAAATGTCTGGCTCCCTAATCCTCAACTAATGATACCCAGATCGAAGATCGATCTTAGAAAAGAATTGAGCTCCCTGTAACTGATCAAACAAATAATCAATATGAGGGAGTGGGTACCTATTTCAAATTATCACCCGATTTAGTTGCTTATAATCTATACACAATCTCAATGACCCATCTTTCTTCTTTACAAACGATATCGGGGCTCCCCGAGAGGACATACTTGGTTGGATAAACTTTTTATCCAATAAATCATGCAGTTGCTCCTTTAGCTCCCTTAATTCTGCTGGTGTCATTCTATATGGTGCCATTGATATTGGTTTGGTACCCAAAACTAAATTAATACAAAACTCAATCTCCTTATATGGAGACAATCTAGGTAAATCATCGGGAAAGACATCGATAAACTCCCTAACTATAGGGACTTGGTCTGATTGAGAAACTTTTTTCTCTACATCCATTATATATACTAGATAACATTGTACCCCTTTTCGAGCTATTTTCCTTGAAATAGCCGATAACATAAGTGATGGAGACTTGATCTTATCTCCTTGAAATACCAACCCAACTTCTTCATTTAAATTAAACATTATTTTCTTACCCCAATAATTTATTGAAGCCATATGCTTTGCCAACCAATCCATTCCCAAAATCACATCAAAATCAACCATATCTAAGACATTTAAGTCTCCCATAAACATCTTATCTCCAATCTCTATTTCACAATCTAGATACACATACTTCACTAATATTAATTCATCTAAGAGAGTGGAGAATGAAATGGAGAATTTTAATAAGGTCGGTTATTTATCTAACCTCATAGAAAAATATGGGAACACAAATGAATGAGTTACATTAGTATCAAACAAAACTTTTGCTTCAAAAGAGCAAACAGGAAGAATACCTGAAACAACTATGTTGGATGCCTAAACATCCTACTAAGTCAAGGTAAAAACTTTGGCATGCCCTTGACCCTATTGTAGCTGACCTCTATCACTTGTACCCCGGCCTCTTTGACCACAGGTACCAAAACCTCTACTCCCAGGAGCCACAGACTGGCTCGTTGATGGTGCTTGAATAGGATGTTGGACTAAAGCAGATAACCTTGAAGTTGACAACTATCTCCTCAGGTACTACCTGATCCTATAACCTATTTGGCCATAATTAAAACAAGCGTCAGTCCTTCTATAGCATTCTGCACTAGTATGACCTCCTCTACAGTGCTCACATAAATAACTATCGTCAGGTGAAACAAATGAACTACGAGGTGCAGTTTGAACTAAACTCTCAGTACCACTACTGCCACTTTGACTGCCTGAGCCAATAATTGACGGTCTCTGTCTAAACCTCGTCTGAACCCATGAGCCCTAACGACCACTTCGTCCCTTAGACAGACATGCACTTAATCCCTATTGCCTAAAAAATTGACCCTCTTCTCTAAGCCTCTTAGACTGGCCTGTAGTCATATCCTCTAATTCTCGCGCCTTTATTAACCTAGCGCTATCAACAGCTGAGTAGGATGGAAACACCAGTGACACCATTATTATATACATAGAGGATTTGAGTCCTCTAATGAACCTTTTCACCCTCCACTCATCAGTGGGTAGAAAATGTTCTACATACTTGGACAGTTGAGTAAACTTCATATCATACTCATTCACTGTCATGCTCCCTTGAGATAGCCTCTCAAACTCATAAAGTCGAACATCTCTGATGCTCTGAGGGAGAAACCTATAAAAACATGGAGCTAAACTCCTTTCATGTTCAATGAGCCTCTACTAGCTTTGCTCTTTTCCTAAACTCAAACCAAGAGATTGACACATCTTCTTCTAACCTGAACGATGCCAAACTCATAGCTCGGTAGTTTGTACATCCCAAAACTTCACACCATCACCAAATATCATCTAGGAACCTTTGAGGATCCTTTGAACTGTCCATCCTAGTAAAATATGGAGGTGCCAACTTCATGAAGTCATTCAACAGCACATTAACTCCCTAAACAGTGTGGGATTTCGAGGGTACATCTATATCCCTTCTTATATCTCTCTTCATAGTAAACTCTATCCAGGTCCGCACAACCTGGCTAAGTTGCTGAAACTCTGTAACAGGCTTAAGGTTAGCTACCCCTACATCTGTTTCATCAACCATATTTTTCTCTTCTATCTCATGAGGTTTTTCTTCCACTAGTAGAGGTACCTCCTCAACATGTTGAGGCACGGGTGCTCCACGCCTTCTTCTTTGCCTTGCAATTCTCAACTACACAATAGGGACATCATCTTGATCATTATCTACTCTAATAGTATCATCTATTCGTCTATTCCTTGACATTTCCTAAAATAAAAGTGAGAGCACTTAAGTCATGCTAGAACAATAGCATGATAATTATCACAGAATTTTAGAAAAGCATATCTATCACAAAGAATAAGAAATGCTTGATGAGAATTTAAAATTAAAAAAAACAAACAAACAAACAAGAAGATACAGATCCCAAGGCTCTATTTATTATGAAATTAATTATATTATTGTTTCTTTAACCTAAATCTCTAATACCAAGTTTGTCATGACCCGATTCCTGGATCCATAATTGGCACATAGACAAGGTTCCCCTTCAGGGTTCCATACCTATGCGAACCTAAACTTACATACAAACTTATCTATTAAATAACTCAATTAGAGTTTAACGTAGCATTAATAACAAACTAATTTCATACTATAACTTACTTGTCTTAATATAAAAGTTCATATAAATTCAAAGTTTTGGAGCACTAACTGACATAAGAGAAAGTTACAAATTTCAATAAAAGAAGGTTCGGAAGGTCCAATAAAAGTAATATGCTATTAAGCTATAAGCCCGAAAAGGATAAATAATGAGAGTGTGAGTTCAACAACTCAGTGAGTAGATAATGTTCAATATACACACATGAAGTAATATAACAATGAAAAATATATATATAATTGGCTTTAGGTTCTTATAGTAAGGTTCCTCAAAAAGACCATAACAAGAATATTATAAGGTAAATCTCGTCAGAAAATTAAAATGCAATGAGCATGAGGCTTCGTACTGTGGGATGATCAGTCCATACAGGTTGGTGACTCCCCTGACCAACTAGGGTTCACATATGATGTGTACAAAGACTAACACTACTCTATTAGCATGGGTATTCTGACTGGCATACCATAGGTTCATAATCATAATCAAACACACATAGTTATATCTCAAGACTCAACTCATAACATGAATCAAATGAGGAGCTATCAATTCAGAAGCCAATTCAAAATATATATTGGTTCATATCAAGAATTTAGATTTAACAATTGATCATACTTTATCATAACAAGGACAATAATCAGCATATATATTATCAAGAAGTATGATCCAATTTATATTAACAAATTAAATTATTATAATATTTTTCACGCATATAAAAAATTATTCACTCACCTGACTCAAAAACAAATAAAAGTCAAAAGCAGATATCGAAGAAAATCCTACTGACGTCCCGCCCGTAGAATATCAGGATTATTTGAATAAAAAAAAGACATATTCAAGAACGACTCAAAAAAAAAATTAATCTATTTAATACACTTAACTAAGGGTGTATTCTGTAACCCTATATATATTTTTAACTAACTAGTTAATTTTCTTAAAAGCCCAGAATTTAACAATTTTCTCAAAATCTAATTCATAATAAAATAAATAATAAAAT
This sequence comes from Populus euphratica, assembly GCF_000495115.2. Taxonomy (NCBI): domain Eukaryota; kingdom Viridiplantae; phylum Streptophyta; class Magnoliopsida; order Malpighiales; family Salicaceae; genus Populus; species Populus euphratica. The sequence goes on from NW_011499857.1 coordinate 164,583, forward strand.
TGGTAATAATTCACTAAATAACCCTCAACTATTCATCAAACCAATCTAAAAAATCTAATATTACAGCTAGGGACTAATATGGAGTTTATCATATTTTTAAGGGTCAAATTGTAATTTTTGTCAAATTGGAGGATCAAATTAAAAATATCATAAATCCATGACTATACTAAAATCCTGACCATATTTAGTCCTCAATTCTGTCTAGAATATCTTATTATAATCCAGGAACCATTCTGGAATTTTTCCAAATTTTTAGGGTCAAATTGTAATTCTTGTCAAATTGGAGGACCAAATTGAAAGTGTTAAAATTTCATAACTATACAGTAATTCTACCCATAATTCATATTTTATTCTGTTGAATCTCGGAATATGCTACAGGGACCAATTTGTAAATTTTCCAAAGTTTGGGGACTAAATTGTAATTTTCACAAATTGAGGGACCAAACTGAAATTTTGCCATCTTCAACCTCCAACCCAGAATTTCAACATAAAACCTACTGTTCTTTCCATATTTCTAACTTAATTTCACCATTTACACAATTCATAACTCAAAACCATCACAATCTTCTATAATCAACTAAATAATCAATTACCCACAATAATCAATCCCTAACATTCAAATTAATTCATCAATTAAACCTAAAACATAACCTTCAAAATCCTAACATTCATCAAAATCAAAATTTAAAGCTAAAGAAAACATATTATACCTATTAAAGCATAAATCTTACCCTTTTAACTTATTTTCTTCAATTCCATTCTATTTCCCTTCTAATTTCCCTCTTTTCTCTTCTTCTTCTTCTTTCCCCCTCTTCTCTCTCACGGTTTGCTCCTTCAATTTTCAGATCACTCTTTTTTTTTTACTTCCTATTTATATTTATCATCTCTTTATTCAATTACTACTATACCCCTCATTTAATTATACTTTCTCTTTAAGCCTCTAAGGGCTTTATTGCCTTTTTCTACTCTTTAATACAAAACATTACACAACTAATTCTTTATTTTTCAACCACCCTCACCCAAGCTTCCACACGCCACACCTAACCTTCTAATCTTCATTCTTTAATCATCTTCAGATCTATCATCCCAACAAGGCAACAACACCCCTAAGCCTCAGTAGCATTCAATTTCTTCAATTTGCAAGTGACTAGTGGAGACAATAAAGATGGAGACTGGACTTAATTTTATGGTTTAGATTGTTAGGAGTTGCTAAGTTTTTTTTTTTTTTTTATGAAAGGAAAATGGGTAAAGAAAGCGGCATTGAGTAGTGTTTATTGTGGTGGTGGTGGTTTGTGTTTGAGAGTATGGTTTTCAGTAATGTAGATTTTTGGATTTGTGATAGTAAAAAGTAATTGATTACTATAAGTTTTATGGTTTTGTAAGAAGCTATTTACTTGAGAAAAGGTTGGTATGGATTCAACACTGTCGTGGGAGCTATTAGTGATGAAGATGGGTTTGATTTTATGGCTTTTGAATGTTAAAAAACAACATATGTTTTTTTCAGTTTTTGACATATAAAGCCAAACCGAATCAAAACTGGTTAGTTGGAACCGAGTTCGGTTCAGTTTTGGTTTTTTTCCTTCAGAATTTTGATTTGATTGTTTTTATAAGTAAAAATCAAACCAAACAAAATATAATCACCCCTAAATATGGTTGTTTACTCCTGGTTGCCTAATTACAATCTGTCAACAATACTTTATGTTTGGGAGAATTAGTACACAATTTTACAACTAGTTTTAATCAAGTATGTAGAATTTAATTTTTCGAATGATTATATGCCAATTTTTTAAGAACTTCCAATCAAGCATTTCCAGACACCTTTTCATCAATTTTATTGTTTTTAAGTAACCTATTATTGCTGGTATATCTTAATTGAGTGCATATTCTTTAACTATGCTAACTAAAATACTTTCATTAATTTTTCATTTTCTAATGTGAGTTTTTTCTAGTAAAAGTATCCCTTAAAATAATATTACATTCAATAAAAGATAATGTTTTAAATTAAAATAAATTATTTTAAAAATAAAACCATTTTTTATTAATGATAAGTTATCAAATTTTATACCAAGATTAAGAACTATGTTATGATTAATCAAAACTATTAAATAAATCATCCATATATCTAAATATTTAATTTCTAACAAAAGAAATGAAATTCATGATATTCAAAAGAAGTACAAACAATCAATAGATTTTCAAAAAAGTACTAGATTGAAAATAAAATAAAAAAGTCAATATACAATAAAGCAAAAAAGTAAATTCCATGTACTTGATTGAGAGAAATTAAAAGATGGTGTGCCAACACTATAATTTTGCATTAGCAAAGGTAAAAGACACATGAGTACAAAACAAGGTGATTAATAAAGCTATATAGAAATACTTGATTGGATTCTTATAATAATAATAAAAAAAGTCAATGTGTTCAAATTAAATGCATGGTAGAACTATCTTAGAGATTATTTTTTAAAAATAATTATTAATTGGAAGTGCATTAAACAAATTTTTTATTTTAAAAAATTTATATTTCATATTAGTATGTCAAGAAAATCCAAAAACACAAAAAAAAATAATAATTTAAAACTAAAAAATTTATGAATTTTTAAAAGCACGGTTAAACCGCAATACCACCATATGTTTATTTCTATTAGTTACAAACAATACACATGATCTAAACCTTTTATTTAAGTTAAATAATAGTATTTAGTCAACTTTTGTTTTTGTATTCAAAAAACACTTTTGAATTTGTTTTTTTTACTTCAAATTATTTTTTTATTCTTTTGGATTATTTTAATATGATAATTTCAAAAATAAGTTTTAAAAAATAAATAAAAATATTATTTTAATGCTTTTCTATATAAAAAAAAAATACTTTAACAAATAACCATTATTACAATCTCGAATATTACCTTAACATACTTTCATAACGGTATAGATAGAAGGATTAGTGAGTACAAACTTGTCAAATATATATATATATATATATATATATATATATAGTAACAAATCAAAATAATATAAAAAGGTTAATATAACAACAAAATTGAAAGCAAAAGGGCATCCATTTATTTTCATCCATAATAAAATCATTTGATATGCAACTTGAACAAAAGGACACATCATCATTATCATCGGACTCATCAACATTAACTTTTATTCTTTTTCTAGATAGTGTTTTATGTAAACCTCATGTGTAAATTTAGTGTAAAAATAAAAAACTATTTTAAATCGAATAAAGAAAATAAAATGAATGATGTACATTTTTACTTATATATACGTAGAAAACAATTGAGGGTAAGGATATGAAAATTGATCTAATATCATTGCTTATAATGTTAGTTAAGAAATATAAACCTGATATAACTCAAGAGTTTCATAAAAATTCTAAAAGAAGTGTATAAGAAAATTAAGCAAATTAAATATAAAAATTGGATATTTGATATAAGGGATATGGACCTTTAAATTTTAGAAAAAAAATGGTTAGCAAATAAATTTTTAAAATAGAAGTGTAAAAATAATTGAAAAATTAATGAATTTTGATATCACCTTTTGAAAATTGATGTTAAAAATATATCAGGACGGGGGAAATAATAATTACTATTTGAAGGGACATAGTGAGAATTTGACAATTTGTTGCCTATATAAGACTTGTTGTGGCTGGCCATGAAGAATAGAAAAGAAAGAAAGAAAGGGAAAAATTCATTTCATTTGAAAATTCTTGAGAAAATCTAGAGAAACACAAGAGAAAAAAAGAGTTAGTAATACTTTAGGCAACAAAATTCTTTAGATTTTAAAATGTTTTGAGAGAAGAAATTTAGGGATAAAGTGAGGAGAAAGCGATGACAACAATAAGCAAGGAAGAAGAGGTGGAAATCCTTGATTGGTTAATGATTAGTATTTAAAAGTGTATTTTTATCAAGGTTTTATATCATTATTTTACACTTGAAGTATTAATAACTCCTTAATTAAAGCATATATCATAATAACATATCTAATAATATAAGATACATTTAATTTATGATAAATATTTATTTTAAATGCAGACCTATCATATAAATGAAAGGATTGATTGATGAGTTTAAGAATTGAAATTGAAAGGACAAAGAGATGGCCAAACTTAGAAAAAAGATGTCAGTGCAGTCCAAACCGAAACATTATTCGGTAATTGGGTCATATCTGGAGTTGTAGATCTCAAATTTAGATTTACTTTATATGGATGGAAAGGTAAGACATAGACCTACAACTTTCATATGAAGCCCAAGATTTAAAAAAAGTCATTTTCTAGTTCAAATTGTAGTAACAACAAAAAAGTTCGAATCTGTCCTACAGCCCGAATACTGTTCAGTGTTTGACCCATATCTAGAGTTCTAAAAGTCCAAATGACCTCCATTTTTTTCTTGAAATCTGAGACAATTTTCTACAACTTTCATGTTTTCAAGTGGTTTTAATTTTGACATTATCAATGATATTTTGGGTAAACAAAAGAAGATAAAGATTGTTATCAAGTCAATAGTTGGCCACCCACTCATCAATTAGTCATCAAATCAATAGTTCCCAATTTTGGCCTATAAAGGGAGGCATTTGCCATGCATTTAGGCATCTTGGTGTTCAGATCAAGATCATGCTCTTCCTTTCTCTCTTTGTATTTTTTGTAATGTTTATGCTTTGCTTTCATTAATATCAAGTTTATGCCTTTCAATTCCTTTCATTTACTTAATTAAGTTTTATCTTATTTATGTTCTTATTTTGTTTATTTATTTTTCTTTCTTTCATTATGTCTAGCTAATTTTATTATGTCAAGGTGAAAAGGTTACACTAATGGTGTAAGAATAAGTATAGTGTAAACTTAATATGGACTTTAATGTTTGATGCTAACATTTTTGTATTTGTTATCTTGTTCACTCTTTAATACTTTGCTTGTTAAATGACTAATCTTGATTTATGTTGTATAACACTTGGTATAATAAATACTTGGCACTCTTATTGTCCAAACTGTATGGTATAACTGACACCTATACTATGAAAGGAACTTGATTTATTGTTAATATAAGTTATAATCATGAATACCTGATGAGATTTACAAGTATTAGCATTAATTGAATAAGATAAATAATGTAATCATGTTAAAAATTTATAATCTGATTAGAATATCTTTTGTGTGTGGTTTCCAATTGAATAATAAGAGTTTATACTATATTTATTTGACATACCATTAGTGGATCGTCTAACCTTGACATTTGTTGTTATCATTGTTTAATCCTTACAATAATCTTCCATCTCAAAGTTTTCATCAACTTCTTCTTCTTTATTATTACTACTACTACTATTATTATTATCATTAGTACTACTACTACTATTACTACTACTATTGTTATTGTTATTGTTATTGTTGTTATATTATTGTTATCTATAATTTATACAATTAACCTCCATGTAGTTTGACCCCAATCTTACCGGATTATTTATTACTTCAACACTCCTGCACTTGAAGAAGACATCAATCTTTTGGTCATGTGCGTTAATAATTAGAGCCTAGATTACTCTTTGGTAAGGTGTCCCAACATCTATTTAATAAGTTCTTACAATAATTGTTAGACTTCCATTTAATTTTTAATCATATCGAGATATGGGTTCATGATGAATTTTGGGAGAAATATGAAATTGAATTAAATTGATGTTTGTGACATATAATAGGGTTGAAATGGGTTGAAATAACAAGTAATTTTGAAAGAAAATTTATAGCTCATTACTAAGTGTGTGGCCGACCATTGATGTAAGAAAAAGAAGAGTGTTTTATTTGAATCTTTGACTTGATGATGTGTGTTTATATGAATTAAATGATGAGAAATGCATGAAGGAATAATAATGAAGGTGTATGAGAGGGTTGAGAAAAGTATTGATTAATTAATTAATAAAATCAGGATAAGAAATTCTTAAAATCTGTTTTTAGTATTATTATAGTGTATATAACATGACAAAGAATTGGTTTGAACGAGGATAAGTTAAATTGGTAATGTGTGAATATGTATGGAATTGTCGTGAAAATTAGATAGTTATTTTTAGCCGAGGACTACTAGTAAAGCTTTTACAGCAGGTAAGTGTCCAACACCTATGATCATGGTTATCAAAATCATGAGTTGACTCCTTAAATCATATGATTTTACGAGTCACATGTATATAATATATAAAATCAGGTTAAAAACTCAAAAACCAACAAACTCGGTAAACTCAGACTGAGTTTACGAGTTTACCTAATGAACTGAATATGCGAGTTTATCTAATGAATTGAAGAAGTAAGGTTTAAAGGATTTGACAGTGATTTCTTTAAATAATTAAGATCGTAATCTCTTTCAATTCCACCCACTATTGCTGCTAATCTCTCTCTCTCACTCTCTAAATCTAGAAAATGCATTATATTTTTTTTGTGCATACCAAATAATATCACTAATTATGTGACTCGCATTCCATAGTTAAAAAATAAATCTCAATTATATAAAGCATAAAAAAAATATAGATGTATTAGAATAATCTCTTAAAAAAATAAATATAAGCAAAATAATTAAAAAACAACCACTATTAAAAAAAAAAGAAGCTAAACACTACCAACAAAAAAAATTAGACAGGAGTATTAATTTTAACATAAATTTTAAAAAATATTTTTTAAAAAAAAGTAAAAAAAAAAGATATCAGGCGATATTAGGCCTGACCCATCTAAAAAGGGCCTATGTGGAGGCCCTAATTTTTTATTGTCCACCTCATTATTTTTTTTTAAAAAAAAACGACTAGCCGATGCATCATCTAGTATTCTCAAGATTTCGATCATTATGGTGGTGGAAAACGGGTTCTATGCTTTTTTATTCAAATACTTTTTTTCAACCTTAAACACTTAGAAAAGAGCCTAAATACCTTGACAAATCCATAAATAACCTTAAAAAATATTTAAAAAACACAGAAAAAACCAAAATCAACCTGAATATAAAAAATCTTTCTAAGCTCGGATATGATTTTTTAAACAATTTCAAGGCATTAAAAAACCTGAGTGAAACTTTTTTCATCAAATAAAAGCTTTTGACACCAAAATTAATCATTTTAGTGGTTGAAATTGGTAAACACTATTTTTTTTTTAATCATGGGAATCTAACTACCTCTCTCTCCCTATCTTCTCTTCAACCAGAGACTAAAAAATAACAAAAATATTTTTTTTTTATCAAAATTGATTTGAAAAAAATTGAGAACTAGATATATTTATTTTTTTAAGTTTGAGGACTAAATTAAACTTTTTATGTAAACTTTAAAACTATTACCCATTTGTATTGTCTTTTCTACTTTGATACCTTGTCTTTTAACTTTGTTCTTGGTCAACAAGTTAGATCTAATTATACTTCAATTTGACCTAAAAATGATGCAATCACGAAAAAAAATCGAAGGATCAAATTTAAAAAATTAAATTTTTGGTCTATAGTAAAATATGAAAGAATAAATAATATAATGTGCTCACGGTGAAAAGGCTATGCCTTTTAGAATTTTAGTAGTAACTAAAATATAAAATAAGATAAATACACTTATTTTGTAGTTAGGATTGTTATTTGTTAAGTGAAGAATTATAATTTTGTTCTTATATTTTACTAAATCTAATTACTTTTGACTGTATTCAGAATAATTATATATTCCCTTGGATGAGTTAATCATCAACAATTTAATAATTATCAGTTTATAAGTCTCTTTTCTCGTAATTAAAATCTTCCATCTTATTTCTATTTTTTTCTAATTAAAGAATGAAATAAATTGGAAAAGAATAGCTGAGTTGTAATGAGTTTAAAAGTATAGGGAAAATATTGTTAACAATATTGAATATTGATTACTGAGAAATGGAAGTGAAGTAGAGAAAGAAAATACAAAACATCTTATGTGATTGGAGAAACCAAATTGCAATTAACTCTTTCTTAAGTCCTCCTTCTAATTTGGAAAAAGAAAAAAGAAAAAAGGAAAAGGAAAAGGAAGTGGAAGTGGACATCTGATTGGGGCAAAAAAGAAGATGGGTTCCTTTCGCTTTTCCAATAATTCTTGTGCATCACTAGCTGTTCTTGGAAGTAGCGAACACTTTCTTCAATTGTTAGCTTTGATATTTTTTTTTTGGGTTTAGTTTAATTTTTATTAAAAATTAATTAAATTAAGATTTTTTAAAAAATTAAAATTAATTTTAACTGACTATTTTAAAATAAAAATTAATTTTTTTATTTGCTTAATTTTTTTGAGGTGGTACGGTTTTTTTTAGTTAGATTTAATTTTTTTATTTGGCTATGTTTCTCTGGTTTAAATTTAAGAAATTTTAATTGGTTTAATTAGTTTTTTTTTATATTATAGTTTTTTTAGTTATTTTTCTAATTTAATTTTTTTTTTTTGAGATACAGATATCTTCGGTTAGTTGTTTTTCATGAGGACTACAGAAATAACACTCGGAGTGTTTTCTCCCTTGCCTTGCCTTGCCTTAATTACAGCGCCTGAGTAATTTCCCTTGTTTTGTCTCAGTCAGTTGTCCGGTGAAATAGTGACTCCGTATTTACAATGGTGGTGGGGTTGAATCTCTTACTGAGGAGTACAATTACAAGTCCAATGATGAATTTAAAAAAGAAAAAGAAAAAGAAAAGACTACAGCGTTGACTCGGCATCAGTTTCAAGACTAGCTGTAAGAATTAGAACCAAGATTAGTGGGCATCTACCAAGAGCAGCTCTCAGTTCGAAGTACCAACTGCTGTGTTTGTTCCTGTTAATTAAGGATAATTCAATCAAAAGGTCAGCCAACATCTAAACTATCTTTGTAATCATCAGTTTTCTTTTTTTATCTTTATTCTGTTCTGCAATTCATTGCCTTTGATTCTGTGTCCATAGTACCTGAGGATGTCGATCGAAAGAGATCCAGAGAAAGTTGTGTCAACATTACAGAATCGTCTGTACCAAGCAATTGATCTGACAGCAGGGGGGATTGACGAGAGAATGAAAGAAAATGAACTGGTGTTAAAATTTCGAAGCGCTGAGGCCAAGCTTGAGGAATTGAAAAATCTTCTCTCTGGCCACAAGCGCTGGGAAGACACAGTTGTTAAAAAGTTCAACGTGCTGCGACTCCAGATTTACAAAACTCTCTCACTTGCCAAGGGCCAAGCCGATGGCGCCAGACAAAATGCCAATACCATCAAAGATAATCTACATTGGGTTGACAGGAAACTTGACAAGCTAAATCGTCGGTTGCAACCGCTGTTACCACTGTTCCCTGCAAAATCAGATTCAGAATCACGTGAGAAGATAAATCCATATAAGGTAGCTCAGGAAAGAAAGGTGTTGAAAGAGTGGAAAGAGCAAGAAGTAGAAAGGATTATCTTGGAAAGCTCAGCCATGCTCAATCTTCAGGCAAGTTACCACAATCTGGAGAGGCTAGATTTGAAACTCTGCTTTCTCTTTTTATCTGTTTTCCCAGAGGAAGCTGTGATAAAAAAGAGGCCATTGATCTATTGGTGGATTGGCGAGGGTTTGATCACTGCCACCGAAAAAAAGACAGCTGAGGAGGAAGGAGAAAGTGTATTTCAGGAACTAATAGAACTAGACCTCATAGCACCGTACCATGAAAGACCAGATAAACCAAGCCCAGCTGTCAACGCATGCATAATGCATCCTTGGATTCGTCACATGGCAATCAGTTTAGCCCAGAAGGCCGACCTCTTCGGCTTCGATTCCTCGGGAACACCATCTTATGGTAACGAACGATCTCGACGTGCGTGCTTGGTTTTGAACAGCGACAGCTCTTCTAGTGGCAGTACTCCAAATGAAGAGAATTTGCTAACTGTGTTGTTCAATGTGAGCAAGCGGTATCTTAATTTCAGTCTTGATTGGCTACTGAAGTTAAGGAAGGTTGCAGTGCTTCAGCTTGGGCGGTGGCATTACTTACCTGTGCCTCAAATTAAAGTTGAAAATGAGGAGCTTGGGCTGTGGCATCACTCACCTGTGCATCACATTGAAGTTGAAAATGAGGTGTTTTTGAAAGGTCTGTGGGCTCAGAAGCACTTGAAATATCTTTGCCTCCGAGGAATATCTCTGATAACCACCCTTCCTTCATCAATTGGCGAGCTTTTTAGCCTTGAAATTCTTGATCTCAAAGCGTGCCACAATCTAGAAGAATTGCCTTCTGAGATCGGATCGTTGACAAGCCTCACCCATCTTGATGTATCTGACTGTCCCTTCCTAGAAAGCATGCCAAAGGAGCTTCAGAAGCTCACTCGTCTTCAAGTGCTCAAGGGTTTTGTGATTGGGAACGCGAAAAGAACTCCGTGCAAGATAGCTGATCTTGCTGATTTGAAGGAACTAAAGCGGCTTAGCATATATATAGGGAATGAGGCAGTAGTCAAAGAGGGGGAGTTCGCAAGGTTGAAGGCCATTGAAAAACTTCGCTGCCTGACAATGTGGTGGGGAGTAAAAGTATCTCTGGAGACATCCAGGGTCAAAGCTGAAGAAAAATCTCCGAAATTGATGGCCTTGACAGACTTGTCATTTCCCCCAGGGTTAGAGAAGTTGGATCTGAGAGGCATTCCTCAGCCAAATCCACTAAAAGAACTGAAACCTGGTTCACTGAAGCAGTTAAAAAAGCTCTACATAAGAGGGGGGAAACTTCAGAAGTTGAATCACGGAGAAAAGGATGATCACGTGTGGGAAGTAAATATATTGCGTCTCAGGTATCTCAAGGACTTCAAGATAGACAGGATAAGTTTGAAGCAAGCATTCCCTAAGCTAGATTACTTGGATGTCATATGTGATCAGAGTGGAGATCAGAAAACGAAGTATAAAGAAGATTTTGTGCTAAGGAACAGAAACGAAATTGGAGAGTTCTTCAAGGAGAAAGGGAATTCGGAACAGGAACAGAGGAATGCCATGCCAGCAGAAAATGAAATTTGCGAGAAGGGAAAATCTGCGGAAAGTGTATTGATTAATAAAGTCAAGGGGAAGGAAATAATTTCAGGAAGTGCGATTGAAAAAGCCAGTTCCAGCCGTGATCATCATCATTCGCAGTAGTGTTGCTGCTGACCATTTATCCAGCGCTACTACAGCTTGAGCAGAAAGCATATGGTCTCATTGGATAGATCTGTTCTTGCTGCTCAAACTGTATGAATTCCCTCCCTTAGCAAATGATTTGCATTTTTCTCTCATCTGGTCTCGATTACGTTGTTGCAATTTATCAACTGTGCTTCCATCATTGGTTTGCACTGGGAGAACCTTGGAGTTTCTTTTCACTGTAAGCCCGGTTGATGCAGTGGGTTAATCTCATAATTTAATTCTAGTTAAAAATCTAATTATAATTTATTGATTATTTATTTATTTTTTAATTAAAATAATATTATTTTAATTTATAAAAAAATTAAAATTAATTAAATAACATGATAAAAACTGATAATCCGAGTTTTAAACCGGGTCAATTACAGGAATCTGGTTTAACAACACTGATCCTCAGCATGTTATGTGTCATTTGGACACATTTAGATTTGTGTCCAATCTAATCTATTGATTAAATTATTGACAACGAAATTGCATGCCTATTTTATTCTTCTTTGTTTCCTTTACAATTACACCTATTAACAAAATTTAAAAGGCACGAGGGTTTTTACTCGAGTTATCCACGCGAAAACCTCATTTTGCTATTCCAAAACAAAATCAATAAACTTCCATTTATTATTGCCAAATTCAAATGGAGCAATTACGTGTTTTTATTTTTATTATGCGCTGTAAAATGACTATTTTACGAGTCAGTAAATGGGCATCCCGTACCCTTCAGGAGATGTGTGTGAGGCAATCCAATGACTGGACGCCATCTCCCACAATGGTATTGAAATCGTCTCAATCCCCTCTCCATGATGAGCAATGCATTTGACCACCAGTCATTTAGTTTGACATCAATTATTTTCATTTTTTTATTTTTTATTTTTATGTTTGCCTTTTTAAAATTTTAAAGTAGCCTTTCATTTATTATTCTTTTATATTTGATCCTTGTTTTTTATTATAATTTATTTTATTTAAAATAATTTATAAAATTAGAATTATTTTTTAATTTTGAACCCTTTCAATTTTTTTTATATTTCAAATTTAGTTTTTATTCTTTTAATTGTATTTGTTTTCATTCGTATATTTGTTTTATTGATTTTTTTTTGCAGTTTCATCCTCCTTAAGTTTTTTTTATAAAATTTGATCCTCATTCTTTGTTATTTTTTTCACTTTGAATTTTTTTTTAAATTGATATTTTTTTTTCTTCTCATTTCATCATTCAATATTAAATTGATTAAGAATTTAACTTTTTAATTAGACTTGAGTATAAGATTTTTTGAGTTGTGAGTTTTAGATATTAATTCAGGTTTAGGAGGTCCTCCTTAGTTTATTTCTTCTTTTTCTTCTTTTTTTCCTTGTTTTTATGTTTCTTTAGTTTCAGACTTTATATTTATTCAATTAGAGATTAGGCTTTGTTGTTTTATTTATTTGCTTCTATAGATTTTTTTCACTAATTTTAAAAATAATCCAGATTATCTTAGTTCTCTTTATTTGTTTTTCTTTGTTGATTTCACATTGGTATACTTTTTATAGTAACCTTTTTTATCATTTTATAAGTAAATTAGATTGGTTGAGAATTAATTTTCTTTTCCATTTCATCCTTTAAGTTTACATTTTTTTTATATTAAGCTTCATGATTTTCTTTAAATTCATCTCTATTCGTTTATCTCGATCTTATCATTTAAATTGCAAGTTTAGGAGGTTAGCTTGATTTGACTCATTTTTTTAAATTTATTTTATTTCTTTTATGTTTTATCCTTCAATATTGTGTTATTTTATAATTGCGCTTCATAATCTTTTCTAGTTTTCCTTCGTAATTGTCAACCCTCTAAATTTTTTTTTTTAAATAAGGGCCCTTGCATGTGAGCCTTGACATGATCAAAAGATTGATGTATTTTTCCAAGTGTAGGAGTGTCGAAGTAATAAATAATCTGGCAAAATCGAGGTCAAACCACAAGGAGGTTACTTATATAAATTATAAATAACAGCAA
>NW_011499857.1:177898-178506 GCF_000495115.2 Populus euphratica
TGCAATGTAATGAAAGGCATAAACTTGATATTAATGATAGCAAAGCATAAACATTACAAAAAATACAAAGAGAGAAAGGAAGAGCATGATCTTGATCTGAAAACCAAGATGCCTAAATACATGGCAAATGCCTCTTTTTATTGGCAAAAATTGAGAACTATTGATTTAATGACTAATGGATGAGTGGATGGCCAACTCTTGACTTGATGACAATCCTTATCTTCTCTTGTCTGCCCAAAACATCATTGATAACGTCAGAATTGGAACAACTTGAAAACATGGAAGTCCTAAGAAATTGTCTCAGCTTTCCAAGAAAATAAAATTAAGGTCATTTGAACTTCTAGAACTCTAGATATGGGTTAAACACTGAACAGTATTCGGGCTGCATGACAGATTCAGACTTCTTTATTGTTGTTATAATTTGGACTTGAAATTGGTCTTTTAAAATCATAGGCTCCTATAAAAGTTGTAGGCCTATATTTTACCTTTCTATCCATATAAAGTAGACCTAAATCTGATATCTACAACTCCAGATATGACCTAATTACCGAATAGTGTTCCCGTTTAGACTGCATGAGCATCTCTTTTCTAAGTTTGGCCATCTCTTT
>NW_011499857.1:178861-179367 GCF_000495115.2 Populus euphratica
TTCAGATAAACAAACTCTCATTAAATTTATATATCTGCTCAATACCGCTTAAACAAGATATTAATAAATCTTTTTTTGTACTCAATAAATCAACACATAGTTATGGGGCTTGGAAGAAAATAAAATTTTTATTTTAATGTTTAAGGTTAACTTCTTGGGGTTGGGATTTTTTTTCTTTATTTTTTTGTTTTTGTTTTTAAATATATATACATGTAATTAATTTAGTTTAAGTTTTTTTTTAATTTTTTCTTTTTTTATGCCTTTAGCCTTTTCTTTTCCTTCTTTGTTTTTTTTCTTTTAATAAATTTTCTTTTATTTGATTTAGTTTGTTAATGTTAATATTTTTTTTAATTTAGTTATCAGACTTTTATGATATTGATCCCGGATTTAACAGGTTAACTTGGTTTCACAAGTTAACCCGAATTTTTTTCTTTTTAATTAATTTTTTTCGTTTACTTTAGTTTGTTAATGTTAAATTTCTTTCTATTTAGTTATCAGACTTTCAT
>NW_011499857.1:179533-181647 GCF_000495115.2 Populus euphratica
GTTACTAAGATGCGTCTCAAGAGTCACTTTAACAAAAAAGCTCTTTTACTCTGCCATCCTAGTACCAACAATTTTGCATGTGCTTTATGTAATAGAAAACATAGTTAGTTAAAAATTTTTTTGTCAAGTACTGCCCTCTCCCCCCAACTAAAATGAGACATTGTCCTCAATGTCCTAAAGTAAAAAGATAGAGTATAGAAGACATCACCTGAAATAACAAACACTAACAAACCTGAAACATACTTAAACAAATATAAGAAATAACAAAACACAAATACTGTGCTATTAATAAAATCAAAAAACAAAAGTTTTTAAAAACAAAGACTCAAATCGTAGTTATGATTGTAGCTCACATCTTCCCTTGGTTTTACGTTCAAGAACGGCTTAAACACTCTTTACGGGTCAAGAATAGGCTTCTCATCTAGTTTTCTTAAAAACAGGTAAACAAGGTCTTTTTAGTCAGATTTCCAAGACTATGTCGAGCATGTTCTTTATAGAATAGTAGCTGATTAGTAATTAAAAGTGCATTTTTATCATGGTTTTATATCATCATTTTGCACTTGAAGTATCAATAACTCCTTAACTAAAATATGTTTTATAAGAATGTATCTAATAATATAAGATACCTATAAATTGTGGTAAATGTCTATTTTTAATGCAGGCCTATCACATAAATGAAAGGATTGATTGATGACTTGAAGAACTTAAATTGCAAGGATAAAGAGATGGCCAAACTTAGAAAAGAGATGTCGGTGCAATCCAAACCGGAACACTGTTCGGTAAATGGGTCATATCTGGAGCTATATATCTCAGATTTAGGTCAAATTTATATGGATGGAAAGGTAAGACATAGGCCTACAACTTTCATATGGAGCCCAAGATCTAAAAAGGCCATTATCAAGTCCAAATTGTAGCAACAACAAAGAAGCCCGAATCTGTCTTCCAGCCCGAGCACTGTTCGGTATTTTGGCCATATCTGGAGTTCTAGAAGTCCAAATGAGCTGAAATTTTTACACAAGAAAGCTGAGACAATTGCCTACAACTTTCATGTTTGCAACTGGCTCCAGTTTTGACGTTATCAATGACGTTTTGGGCAGACAAGAGAAGATAAGGATTGTCACCAAGTCAAAAGTTGGTCACCCACTTATCAATTAGTCATCAAATCAATAGTTCCCATTTTTGGCCTATAAAAGGAGGCATTTGCCATGCATTTAGGCATCTTGATTTCCAGATCAAGATCATGCTCTTCCTTTCTCTCTTTGTATTTTTTATGCTTTGTTTTCATTAATATTAAGTTTATGCCTTTCATTTCCTTTCCTTTACTTAGTTAACTTTTATGTTCTTATTTTGTTTATCTATTTTGCTTTCTTTCATTATGTCTAGCTAAGTTAATTATGTCAAGGTGAAAAGGTTACACTAATGGTGTAAGAATAAGTATAATGTAAACTTAATATGGACTTTAATGTTTGATACTAACATGTTTTATATTTGCTATCTTGTTCACTCTTTAATACTTTGCTTGTTAAATGACTAATCTTGATTTATGTTGTATAACACTTGGTACAACAAATGCTTGGCACTTTCATAGCCCATAATGTATGGTATAACCGACACCTGAGCTATGAAAGGAACTTGATTTGTTGTTAACATAAGTTATAATCATGAATGCTTGACGAGATTTACAAGTATTAGCATTAATTGAATAAGATGACTAATGTAATCATGTTAACAATATATAATCTGATTGGAACCTCCTTTGTGTGTGGTTTCCAATTCAATAATAAGAGTTTATACTATACTTGTTTGATATACCATTAGTGGAACCTCTAACCTTGACATTTGTTATTATCATTGTTTAATCGTTACATTAATATTCCATCTCAAAGTTCTCATCATCTTCTTCTTCTTCTCTTTCTTTATTATTATTATTATTACTACTACTACTACTACTACTACTACTACTACTACTACTACTACTACTACTACTACTACTACTACTACTACTACTACTACTACTACTACTACTACTACTACTACTACTACTACTACTACTACTACTACTACTACTACTACTACTACTACTACTACTACTACTACTACTACTACTACTACTA